>NC_041348.1:14178595-14463161 GCF_004354835.1 Perca flavescens
GGGCCGTAAAATGTGCAGAAGGGCTTTGAATGTCTCTTGCACGGCACCCCTGGGCACGGACACAACAATCAGCTGCTTCAAATGGAAGTGCAATAGTAGGAGAAAAGGGCAACAGCACTCTGGCAGACACAAAATCAGACAGCAGCCCCAGCGGACCAGTCTCTGCCTGAATCAGTTCTGGGGTTGGCAGGGTCCACACAAAGGTCATTGTTTGAGAAGAAAAAATGAAAAGATTGGGTTTGTGTGGTTGCTTTTGCTCAGTGTTAAGATACAGGTCATCTTTCCAAAAAGATCACTTAAATGATGGTTATAATTCAAAACAACTACAATAGGCTGAAGGCATTGGTTTACAAAACAAATGGGCACATGAACATTTTTAAATAGCAATTTTACTCTCTAAGCATTGGTACCTTTTGCTGTCTTTAGCCCTTTTGAAAATATGACATGCTTCACCAGCGTGTTAGAACAGTCTGAGCTCTCTTTCCCAACCAACACACATAAATGGATTTTCATGTCACTCAAAAATGTCTTGAGACCCTGCAATGCGAGTGATATCTAAAACGCCCCTGAAATCATAATCTGTGCACACTGTCTGATGCTGCAGTAGGGGTACCGGCTAGATGGGGAACAAGTGAAAGGTTGTGAGTATTTCACCTTCTTTGGTCTTGAGCAGCGCAGTGGGGCTATGAACCCTCCTGCCAGACACAGAAAAGCTGAACACAACATATCCCATCAGGAGGTTCTGTCTATGAAATAAATCCTCGCAATCTCTGCATCCCCGTCTCTGTCTCTTTTTTTGCTCTATACGCTCTCTTCCCACACACATCTCGCAAACAATAATCAGCCATCCTGATCTTTTTCTGTATTGGCTGCTAAGCACAAGGAAGAGAGCAAACATGCCCCAGCCAAACCCAAATCAAAATCTAAGATAGGCACAGGAAAGGTGTGTGTGTGTGTGTGTGTGTGTGTGTGTGTGTGTGTGTGTGTGTGCGTGTGTGCGTGCTTGCGTGTGTTTTTGCAGTGTGCGCGTGTGGGAGTGTTATGAGTGAAAATATAATCATGAAGCAGCTGGGGGTAGATATAGGTGATCTACAGTGGCAAATAGCAGCAGAAGGGAACAGAGGTATGAGAAAGAGAGAAAAGCTAACAGTGGTGAAAGAGCAAATATGCGGTTATAGTTTCAGCAGCTGAACTAATTTAAAAGCAAAAGTCATTCATAGTTCTCTGCTTTGCAAACAGCCACTACTGGGTGAAAGTTCTAAAAGACATTATAGTGTTTGAGAGACAAAGAAACAAAGAAAAATTACCTTAACCTTTTACATGGTGGATGGTGAAGTGTAAATTATAGACAGACATTACAAAAAAGGATATATATATATATATACACACACAGTACAGGCCAAAGGTTTGGACACACCTTCTCATTCAATGCATTTCCTTTATGTTCATGACTATTTACATTGTAGATTCTCACTGAAGGCTTCAAAACTATGAATGAACACATATGGAATTATGTACTTAACAAAAAAGTGTGAAATAACTGAAAACATGTCTTATATTTTAGATTCCTCAAAGTAGACACCCTTTGCTCCGATTACTGCTTTGCACACTCTTGGCATTCTCTTGATGAGCTTCAAGAGGTAGTCACCTGAAATGGTTTCCAACAGTCTTGAAGGAGTTCCCAGAGATGCTTAGCACTTGTTGGCCCTTTTGCCTTCACTCTGCAGTCCAGCTCACCCTAAACCATCTCGATTAGGTTCAGGTCCGGTGACTGTGGAGGCCAGGTCATCAGGCGCAGCACTCCATCACTCTCCTTCTTGGTCAAATAGCCCTTACACAGCCTGGAGGTGTGTTTGGGGTCATTGTCCTGTAATAAATAAATGATGGTCCAACTAAACGCAAACCGGATGGGATGGCATGTCGCTGCAGAATGCTGTGGTAGCCATGCTGGTTCAGTATGCTTTCAATTTTGAATAAATCCCCAACAGTGTCACCAGCAAAGCACCCCCACACCATCACACCTCCTCCTCTATGCTTCACGGTGGGAACCAGGCATGTAGAATCTATCCGTTCATCTTTTCTGCGTTGCACAAAGACACAAGACTCAAATTTGGACTCATCAGACCAAAGCACAGATTTCCACTGGTCTTATGTCCATTCCTTGTGTTTCTTGGCCCAAACAAATCTCTTCTGCTTGTTGCCTCTCCTTAGCAGTGGTTTCCTAGCAGCTATTTGACCATGAAGGCTTGATTCGCACAGTCTCCTCTTAATAGTTGTTCTAGATGTGTCTGCTGCTAGAACTCTGTGTGCCATTCATCTGGTCTCTAATCTGAGCTGCTGTTAATTTGCGATTTCTGAGGCTGGTGACTCGGATGAACTTATCCTCAGCAGCAGAGGTGACTATTGGTCTTCCTTTCCTAGGGCGGTCCTCATGTGAGCCAGTTTCGTTGCAGCGCTTGATGGTTTTTGCGACTGCACTTGGGGACACATTCAAAGTTTTCGCAATTTTCCGGACTGACTGACCTTCATTTGTTAAAGTAATGATGGCCACTCGTTTCTCTTTACTTAGCTGATTGGTTCTTGCCATAATATGAATTCTAACAGTTGTCCAATAGGGCTGTCGGCTGTGTATCAACCTAACTTCTGCACAACACAACTGATGGTCCCAACCCCATTAATAAGGGAAAGAATTCCACTAATTAACCCTGACAAGGCACACCTGTGAAGTGAAAACCATTTCAGGTGACTACCTCATGAAGCTCACTGAGAGAACACCAAGGGTTGGCAGAGCTATGAAAAAAGCAACGGGTGGCTACTTTGAGGAATCTAAAATATGTTTTCAGTTATTTCACACTTTTTTGTTAAGTACATAATTCCATATGTGTTCATTCATAGTTTTGATGCCTTCAGTGAGACTCTACAATGTAAATAGTCATAAAAATAAAGAAAACACATTGAATGAGAAGGTGTGTCCAAACCTTTGGCCTGTACTGTACATTAATGTGCTTCTCATAGAGGGTTGACCAGATCCACTTCAAAAGATTTCAGAAAAGCTTTAAGACCTTGATGATGAAGTGCCTGTCTGTGAAACATTCAGCCCTCTTGTTTTCCCCTTAACACTGTTGTTGTCATTCAGCGTTCCAAGCATAGAAAGAGCAGTTGCACAATATTGCTGCACCTGGTGGAATACCATAGAAATAAATTATATTTCTATGTGGGACAAAGAACTAATATGTTGGTCACTATTTCATCAACACCAAAAAGTGATTCAAAAAGCTGCATGCGCTTTGGTGAGTCTTTGTTGACGATGGCTACACCTTACACAAAGTTCAGTGTGTCAGCCACTAGAATAACCTCACCTGCACCTCCTTGTAACACCAGGTCCAGCGAATGGTTACTGTTGTGCACCTACAGTGACCCTGGGCATAGTTCCTTCCAGAAAACCACCCAGACATGTTACTGGCCTCTTCCAAACAATATCCCTGCAGCTGTTTCTGCAGTAGAGTTTTGAGCATTGTAATATTCCCAAAACTGACAATGGGTCTCCAGGTGGTTGTCAACGTATTGTAGGTTGCATACCAAAGTAAACATGATAATTGTGTCGTCAGCTGTATGTCCATCCATATGTCCATCCGTATGTCCTCATCCTTCTTTCTCAGATGGCCAAACAGCCGGCTAGCTGGCTACCAGGCTAAGCCAGCAGCAGCACAGCGGTTAGTCAAGAGCATGGGGTGTTTTATGTTGTAGTTTGCAGTTAGTCTCTCAAGTGGAAGTCCATGACTGGTTAAAAGAAAAAAAAAATGAATCAGAGCAGCAGGATTTGTCTTAACAAAAGTCTCTGTCTTAAGTACTAGCTAGCTACTTTCTAAAACCATGCCAGTACTAACTAACTAGCAGTACATTCCCATAGCAATACAAATCTATTGTCCACATGAAACACATTCACAAACAGATCGGAAAAACAGAGATACAGTCCGGGTAAAGGGGCAATAAAACACAACCAGAAAGTGGTTGAAAGTGGTCAAAAGTGAGTAAAATCCAAAGATAGCTTGTATCCAAAGATAACAGCAGCAGAGATCTCACTTACAGCATGATCACAGCACGCTCTAACTGATGCTCTAACTGTGGTAACTCAACAAAGGAGTCAAAGGGGTCAACAAACAGGGTTATCTATTCTCTTTACTTCTTTTGCACCACTTGTGTGCACAATTAATGTCAAATTGATATAACTCATCCATGTTGTTCTTTATTTACAGTAAACTACAGACACACCCTCCAGAAACAACCATCCAACAACCTTCTCTGGGTGTAAATTGACCAATCCTTGTCTCAGTCTGTCTTGAAGCCCCAGAGAGCTTTTTCTGATAAGCTGATTTTTTTTCCTCGGTAGCCTTGCATAAAAGTTCCATATACTCAGCAGTTTCCAACTGCTGCGGGGGGGACTGAAATTGAAAGGGAGCACACAATGGCATAAAAGCAAAGGGTCGACCAGGGTGAAATCAAAGCTTCTTGACGGATGTGGCTGCCAGGACACACATGGACACAGACTATGTGTGTCTCTCTGTGTATGTGTCTGTATAAGAGAGAGAGAGAGACATGATGAATCCCCTATTTAGCCCACTAATGCGCTTCATGAAACTCCATTCAGGAGGGTCCCCTGGGAGCATTTCTTTTATTCTCCTGTAATTAACACTTTACCTGGTGAAGAGCCACCGCAGCTCTCTTGGTAATTTAGTCTTGATGTATGCACCCAGTGATATTATAATATTTTAATTGGAAAGGTAGGAAAATGCAATTATTAAGTATAAATGATGATTGCGTTTCCAATCAGAAACAATTTGATGCAGTAAGCTCTATTATTTTGGTTTCTTTCAATCAGACGCAGGTGCAATGCCAGGCATATGTTGTGAATTAGTGTCACAGTATTCTGTGAGAATCCTGCGAAAACGTAACCATCCAAAACAGCATCTAAACATTTTACGTTTAGAAGAGGTCATTGCTTGCTATATTGAGACTCTGTTCTTTCAAATGTGAACTGAAAATACTTCTTGAAACTTGAGAATACCAATTTCCCATTTTTTTCAAATTATTCCCAAGCAATATAGACACTATTTTATCCTGAATGGCAAATCAGCACCATCATCTTCTAAGTTGTGCTTAGTCATGCGAAGAGCAGAGTGAAATGAAATGCTAACAGCTTCTATCCCTTCATATGCATAGCTTCTTCACAACTATTCTTTTCTCTCTTTGTTTCTTTTTACTTCAAGCCCCCCACTCTCCACCTCTCTGTTTCTTTGTCCTTCATCATACATTCATCCTTTAATAAATAATAACAAAGCTCACAACTTGATTCCAATAGAGTCACTTAAAACCAAATAGGAGTGGTTTACTGTGATATGATTATGTTGTTTAATGCTGACAGGCAGACATGCATACATAAAAAAGTTCTCCTTTGCCCTTTTCAAAGAGGCATGATAGGACAGGATGCCCCATCCTTATTATAAAGTAAGGTTATTATAGTTATGTGCATACTGTTACAGTTGTTACAGTGGTGCTCGTTCAGCACCATGGACAGCAACAGTTAAAGGCAAAAGTTAACAGTCCACATCGACAAAATCTAAGTGAGTTGCTGTAGGTGCTGGATACCAAAATATCAAAGTGAGTACAACAGAAAATCAGAGCGCTCTTAAGCTTTTATTAGCATCGTTTTGACCCTAACTCTGCCTGAGGAAGACGTGTGTTGGGTTGAATATTGATTATAATAGCTTAAGATATCATTGTGTCCATCGTGTCTGGACCACTTGTACTTTTCTGTTGTACTAAGACATTTAAACCAGTCTTTAAATCATTCTAAGTAATGACAACAACACTGTTCGCATGACGCAAGCCTTCGTGGTCGCACACCAGCAACCACTGCTCCACCACCAGTTGCTAGTATCTCAAGGAGGAAATTAATTAAAAAAGAAGAGGTAATAATCTTGTAGTTTTAATTCCCTCTTCGTCTCCAAAGATGGCCGTTGTAGTTTTTTCTCAGCGGCGACGTAAAACGCATCACTCAAGCTTCTGCGCGTGAAAGTCGCCAGACTACACCATTTTGTAAACAAAGCCATACTGAGCCATACAGAGAACATTTTGTGGGGCTGATAGGCTTAATTAGCTTTGTATTAACTCATCGGGCAATGGCTTGAATTTTACAGAAGTTCATTAATATAAAAAAAAGTTGCGCACCGTTTTAAACAAATCTAAAGCCCTTTTCATCTGTAATCACACACTGTGCACCATTTTCCCTCTTTCATGCTTTTCATCTGCAGCATTCACAGGCATGAAGGTCACAACATAGAGGTTGAGAGGCATCAGACTGTGTGAACACTGAAGCTCTGTTCATAATGAAACTCTACTGAGAACCACCAAGGTCAAGACTAACTGTCCTTTCCACAACCAAGGTAAGTGAGTGTATGCCTAAAGGCCGACCTAAAGGCATAAATACAAATACCCACACACAATCGCGCACAAACATACACATACACATGCATGCAGTCCCCAGATGGTCCTGGTAAGGTTGGGCGATGGAGTATGTGATAACACTGCTGTCTGCTGTATTTCCAAGACGGGTCAGAGCCGCAGAGCCTGGGTGCATGTTTCACTGGTTCAGTTAATGACCTGCCATTCTACCCTATATCCCTTTGCCTCTGAGGTGTGTGTGTAGCTTTACAATGAACTAACTGAATATGTGTAGGTGTGTGTATGTATGTGTGAAAGACAGAGAGAGTTTGTCTATGCAACACACGCATGACATTTGTGTAAAATGCAGAGATGGTAAAACAGATGCGAGAATGTCAGACACAAACAGGCGAGTCAATTGATTGTACAGATTGCCTCAACACAACAGCCTTTCGCTATTACACAGTTCCTTTCTCCTGTAGCTTTAATTAGAGAGAAAAGCAAAGAGAACAGCAGCATGGTGAGACGCAGGCTGTTCAGACAAGATGGGAAATAATTATTATGTGCAAAAGAGACTTTTCTGTTTAACAAATGTTATTGTCACCACAGGCAAGGTGAAGACTATTCCCAAAGCACTTTTCTGTATTGTTTAGTATATGGGGCTGTGTGTATGTATGTGGATACCATATGTCACCATGGGGATCATGCTCTATTTTATAACCCTGCTCTTTGTTCTTTGCTTTTTCAAGTGCTAACCTTCCATTGCATAAACGTAATTAATCATGTGATTTTATGTGTGGGCAGATGCAACAGCTTGCATACCTGTAAATAAAATCTTACCAACTGCAGTAGTCATGAAACACACACACTTTTGGTTACGACTGTGTCAGATTGTGCAGTTTGTGGTGATGCTACTTATTCTCATGCATTATATTGTCAGGTCTAATGCTTGTCATAGGTTGTTGGTTGACAGCACGTATTTAAATCTGCTTTAATAATATTTTTGGCTGCTTGTGGGCAGCACAACAACCTCTAAACACAACATTATTACCTCATAAAGTTGATATGACTAACGTGTTAAAGGCTTTTCTCTATCCAAGGTTTAATACGAGCAATACAGCACCATGACCCTGTTTAATATTTGTTTATGCATGCAGATCATGTGTTGTGTGAATATGGAGGTTGTTAAATTATGTGTGGGGCTACAAATAGTAAAGATAGGATAAGAGATAAACCCAGATGGTTAACATACAGGGTAAAGAAAAGAAAAGAAGTGAACCCTTCATATCAATATCATTATTTCCCAACCGGACTTTGAATGTTCAAGCAAATAATTCAATAAATACACCAACATATGCAATTGTCTTCATTTTATAGTGTCATGCAGATGTTGTTTGTCCATTATTGTGGCTTTGAAGAATATCAGACCACATTTTATGACTTTACAAAAATGAAAAGAAATCCAGGGTTCACATACTTTTCTTAGCACTGTATGTGTGAGCAAGAAAAATATTTGATAATGAAGACAAACACAGTGGATCTCATAACAGTACCAACACTGTAAATTATGTCGATTTTTTGTTTTTTTCTGTTGCTGGAGTCTTCACTTAACCAGAGACAAACAAATAGAGGTAATCAGACAATCACACCGAAGAAAATGTCAAGCATTATCTGCTATGTAAAAATGTGTTAATTAGACAGATGATGATGTGCATGTCCATGTGAACATGGTTTCCTTCTATTTGATTATCAAGGCTGCACACAAATAAAGGGCATGCAATATAAATATAAGCTATGTAAAAATTCTATTTAACCTTTTTTTCACTCACAGATGTGACCTTTTCTTTGGATGAAGGTTGCTTTGATATTTGTGCACCATCTCCTATTTCCTATTGGTTTTCCTTGTTATATAAGCCAGATGAGCCTCCATGGTAAAAGTGTCCTGTATATACCTGTACTGTATATAAAGTGATGTTTGTGAGTGACATACGAAGACTTTATCATGCAAATTATTATTGCATGCACACATTGCAGTTTGCATAGGCTGCCCCTCCTTCCTAATTTAACAGGGAATCCAAATAGCCTTATTTCCCCCTTATACACATTACAGTGCATGATTAAAGTCTACACAAGTTTCAAATTGCCAGTCCGCCTCTTATCATAATGCTGCTGGTTTTGCTGCACCTCAGGCCTCATTGTGTTTCCCAAAGTTAATTGATTTGGAAGTCGTTTTAGTCCACATCGAGCTAAGTAAACAGGCCCAGAAGAGGGCAGGGAGGTGGGGATCTGGTTAGAAGAGATTACGTATTGTTTAATATAATACACCAACCTCTTTTATGTTTTTTTTCTCTTAACTTTGTCTGTAGCGGACAACAAAGCCTCTGCTCTGCTGATCTACTGTACGTACATTAATCTTTTATTTGGCTCAGAGGAAACAGCAATTTTCTTTATAGTTGTTTCTCAATACAAAGCAGGTCTGACAGAGTTACAGCAGACAGAAAACAGATCTGTTTAAACAGGAAGAACCAGCTTTTTACGGAAAGACTGCATTTCTAGGATTGCTGTATAGCCTTGAGCAAATTTCCATATAAATAACTGTCATATCAACAACTCATTATACCAGACATTTTCACATGAAATAGCTCTCTATACCTTTGTGTCAAAAATCTCTTGCATATTTAAAATGACTTCACTGCTCTTCTGAGACATATGTTTAGACGAAGAATAAACTTTTGACTTCCCTTTTTTTTTTTCTTTGTAAGCACTAAAAATACAGATTCTGTCATCAGAGTGTTAAATGAAATGAACCATGCATGGAAAGGACATGAAAGCTAAAACGCAATTCAATTTCCAAATTGAATGTGACATTCTTAAATTCCCCTGCAGACCTTTTGGGGAAAGCCATGATTAGAGACTGTGAACGCATGTCATTTTATTCCAGTGTTTCATAAAATGAGACCTATTAATAAAATGTGAGTCTTGGAGATTAGTCGTTCCCCCACTGATGTCTGCCAGAGCCTGGAGAGATGGCCACAACCATCTCTGCAGGTATTAATGGAAAATCTGTATTCAGCATTTGTTGTTTCCACTCAATCATCATATTTGGATTACATTTCAAAACAAAAATGGTCAGTTGATTGTCATCTAGAGACGTCTCTAAGGATAGGGCACGGATGTTATTTCCAGCTAAAAATCGACCGCACCAACACAATCTCTCTTGTATAAAGCTCATATCTCACATTACATTCACAACACAGAATCTTTTGCTACTTGAGATGCAGCTCTTTGCTTAACCAGTGAATGTCATACAGCTTATCATCGTCCTGATCATTGTGTGCATCAAAAGGAGACCTTTTGGAATTATACATCAAGTATGTGTAAAGCAAGGAGCAGGACGAACACGAGTCACTAAAAGAGGGGGATTCCTCAAAGAGTTTGCATAGGTGCAGATCAGTACTGAGCCACTACAGTGACATCTTTGATTTATATCCTGCTCTGAGAATAAGATTCAGACTGCTGACAGCTATGCAGTGGTGCTGACCTTTCTGTACACTACACAAACTTGAATTTCTTAATATAAAAAAGCATTTACCCAGACTGTGTTGTAGGTCTAAGTAAAAAAAAAAGGATATATAGAAATAAGAGAATGCAATTTATAATGTCTCTTTTCTTTTGAGCAAAAAAGCATTCCCAAAAAGCCTGCTCATTTGATCGGAATAGAGGTCTTTAAGGTGACACTGCATGGAAGCAGGATGGAAGCACACAGTTCTTGAGCAACAGCAGCTGTGATCAGATGTTTTTATCTCTGAACAAAAGACATGGTGAAACAATAAATGACAATGAAACAATGAAAGACATTTTAAACCTCAATATCACAGTCGATCATGTTCATTTAATTATGGGAAGCAAAAATTGTGATTGAGATTAATGTTTGATTAATTGTGCAGTCCGCATGGAGTGCAAAAGAGGCGGAACGCATTGACCGAAATGCAACCTCCGAACCCATTGGCTATCATCTGACTATAGCATTGTGTTCAAATACAGCCTATGGAGCTGGCATCATGGCTGTATAGACTCATAGTCTTGTTTTTGGTTTGGATTTTACATCCACGTCACTAACATCCAAGAGGGTTCATTATCTAGCAGTTAAGTTTTCAAGTTACTTATAAATGTGTACTATATACGTAAGTCCCTGATTAACACATAATCAGAAATACTTGTTAGCAATTCACTAGTACTAACTTTGTTCATGTATCAGGTTTCAAAAGCTGTTCTGAAACTTAACTGCCTTTCCAAACATCATTTCTTCCATGCAGAGGGTTAATTTCTCTTTATACTGTCTTGCATGAGTAGGTGTTAGGTCTGTGCTCACCGGAGGATGACAAATTAGCAACCAAACCAGCGACCCCAGGATTTACAGAAGGAAAAAGTACAAGACGGCATGCTGACCTGAGTAAACTCTGCATAAATACGTACGCCCGGGGGGGAAGGAGGTATGTGTCTTAATGCTAAATCACACTTTGAGTGGTGGGTAACATACGGGTGATAAGTGAATCAGTTTATTACATTCTATGTCTGCAGTGCAGCTTTAAGTAAATCCAACCTCCCACTTTGAGTCGAACAGCAGCTTTTCCTGGCTTTTTGCCATTCCCCTGCCACCGCACCACACTCAGAAACCAAACTCTCTGTAGCCTTTGCACCGAGACAAATAGCTTCTGCAAATTACCTGAGAGCACTCTGCCCGTGATTGTCTGTTTACACTGTGTGCCCAAACTCCTGAGGCAGTTGTAATAGATGCATGGTGTGTTGAACCTCACAGCAATTTGGACCGAGGAAATATTTGTATTTTGCGTCAGCCATGAAGAAGTAATGTTGCTTTTATTTGTTTTTCAATTATAGATAATGGGGAAAATTGACTTTGGTCAGTGTGTGTTTGTGTGAAAGACACACTAGAGAGACACACAAAAAAAGCATAAAAGCGATAAAATAATTACTGAACCTCAATGTGCTAGAGTACTATCGTCTCAGAGACATTGGGAAGACTTTCTTTAATCCAGATTAATGTATATTACTTACCTAGTTTAAAAGCAATAAGATATATGAATAATCTATCTCACAACAACCACATACTGTATATGTTCAATATCGGATGATTTCATCTTGAAGCACCATATTTAAATTCCTGCCCAAGTTCATGCCCCACCACTTATCATTTACCCTGACATGTTGTTTGATGAAATCTGTAAGATAATGTTGCACCACTCACTTTCTACATGGAAAGCATAATGAACTTGGTATTATTCCTTCTGTCTAAAGGTACAAAGGCCGGCTGTGAGTCACGTCTCCTCCCTGTCACCTTCATCACCAAGACAGTCATGAATATAAAATGTTCTATTTTATATTTTCCAGTCAATGGATTGTTACTTTATGCATGTACATTTTCTAATTGATATTCAGTACTTACATTACTGTACACTACTGTCCTCAGATGAGAATATGATTCTTTCTCCTTCACTAAATCTTTTTTCTTATTACATTATTTTTGTTGCTATGCCCTTACAGACACAGGCTTATTGTATGATACATATTACTGTATATCCTAAATTGATCTAAGACTATGATTATAGGGTGGTAAGAGAGCTATTTAATATTCTCTGTCCAGTCCGAGATGTGCTTTAAATTTAAGTAATCACATTTTAAAATTTGTTTTAAAATATATAGGAAACCAATGCGATGACACTAGGACAGGTATGATGTGGTCTCTATGTGATGCCTGTTAAAAGCCTGCCACCTGGATTCTAAACCAGTTAGAGGCTTGACAGTTGCTTTTCAGTATGGAAAGAGTACAACGAGTTGCAGTTGTCAAGTGTGGATAAGATAAAAGCATCGAAGTTTGACCTTTTCCATGTCACTGAAAGACAGGAAATATTGTATTTTGTGGTGGTGTGTGTTTGTTTTTTTTTATCTCACTTTTACTTGTTTTTGAAGTTTCAATGTCTGTAGTCATCGCTCTTTTATTTGTTTGTTCAGCCATAGTATGTCTATGATAGTAACTGTTGAGTCTGTCATGTTAGCTCTGCCTACCCTCTGTGGCAGACCAACCACTGCATTATCTGCACCGCTTGGGATTTTCCCTGGGAATGTTGCCTCAGACACCCAGTTCGTAATACTGCCAATGCAAGGGCTTTCATCAGTGGGCCATTGGCTTAATCACCATCGTGTTACCTCATTTGGCAATAGATAGTGACTTAACAAACATTTATTTACATAAATGGAACCCAGAATGGAACCTTGTGGCACTCGTCAGAAGAATGATATGAGCTGGATTTAAACCATTTGAGTGCAGGGCCTAAGATACCAACCCAATCGCTATCGCTTTCAAAGCTACTAATGGTCTACTGTATCAAAAGTGGCACTAAGATAAAGAACGACTTAACACCTATCTATTGCTAGACCAGACCTCCTCACTTTGACGCAATGACATCACTCTGTGATCTGATACTGTCTCCTCAGAATAACATCACTATCCAGTCCTCTGCCCTCCATTATAATAGACCCATTACAGCAGCTCATAAAGCTCAATATTTCACCATGGAAACAGTAGATTCCTTTTGGTGATCTGTGCCTCATACAGTGGCAACGCCATTGATAATGCAGCATATTTTTAGATGTCCATGGGCATGTGAACTTGCTGTGATGCCTAAAGGGAGAAGCAAGTGTATGAGGCTTTGGTTGTGTGTCTGCCTGTCTGGAGGAAAGTGTTTTATTTATGATGTCAAGCAGAGACCAACCACATCAATTGCATGTTTGTAAGTGTGTTTTTCTATATATGATCTTAAAAAATAGTCCTTTTGTAATCGTACATATGTGATAGTTTTTTATTTGTATTGCTGATATATTTTGGCCAAAGAAATCTTGTTAATCTCAATTCAATAAACTCTCTCACATTAAGTATTCCAGTGGTGCAGACAGGCCTGTATAGTTGTGTGGGCGAACATGCTCTGCTGTTGAGTTGCACACTAACTTGAAGGAACTGGGTTGGTGGCCTCCAGCGTTCATTCTAAATTCATGAATTTCAGGAAACCGCACACACAGAAGCACACACATGCACACAGAGCTAAACATTTAAAAAAATATCAGGTTTGCATTCCAAGCATACTGTATGCACACACAGAAAAAACGAAGACTTAAAAAACAAACTTTCACATATGTGCACAATCACTTAATGACGTATGTTCACTAACAAGTCTAAAATAACACATCTGCTTAGTCTTTTAGATGAAATTGCAATCAGCAGTGTTTAAAATGTATCAGGCTGAAATCTATTCTGTTTTGAATGTGTGGTTAACAGTTTTGACAGCAGTGTGTTAGCCTTTGAACAAAGTGCTGTAGATCCACAGTGTTGTGCAGGTTGTGGTTAAAGCTATGAGATAAGTGTGTAGAGTTTAGAACACTGTATTCTAGCAATGAAAAAAGAACCACAGTTTGGTCCACATGAACTGCTGCTGTGTAGACTGTCGTTAGAGTTTTGCACGTCTCCAGTTGTGCCCACTGTTCTTTAGCAATCGAAAAAAACTGTAATAGCAGTACTTGTCTGTCTCTCCCTCTGCCAGCCTCTAACATACAGTAAGAACCCCAAACATCTGTATATGGTGTGAAGGTAGAGATAGGCAATGCAGGCCACATCATCACTTCATGGTCATCACTGTAAAGACAATAGAAAGACTCGGTATAACCCAGGGGAGTCATATTGGGTGATATTTTAATCACAGTGTAGCCCAGTGTAGTTGTTTTCCTTCTATAATGGCATGCTCCTCTTCATCTCATTTTGACATATTTTTCTATAGTTATATATTATACTATATATATATACAGTATATATATATATATATATATATATATATATATATATATATATATATATATATATATATTTCTAAAGCATTGTTGTCTGTGTATTTCCTATTTGTATCATTTTAGTGTGTGTGTGTGTGTGTGTGTGTGCTTTTGAATTTGTGTCTGCCTGACGCAGCAGCAGCAGCAGCATCCTGTGATTTGATTGGTTTCTCTCTGTGGACACGATGCACGCTAAGACAGAATTGTGCTACAAGTGAAAAACCAGCAGGATCCACTTTAAGGCAAACCTGTTACCCTTGCATCATCTCAGTGTGTGGGTCCGTGTGTGCGATAGAGAGAAGAAGAGAACATGAGGCTTTTTAATGGATAGATCAGACCAAATACACACCCTACCGAGTAACTGAAGTACGTATACTGAAGTGCAGCATATTTAATCTGCAGTGGTAAGATAATAAATATGGCGCCCTGAGGTTTTTAACAGAATGTCATGCTGTTTCACAAGTTTCTACCCACTGGATGGACTGGATTAAAGACATATTTCACCTTGGCAAATAATTTAAATTTGCACTATGACTGAGTGCAGCAGAGCAGAAAAAGGACATTTCCCTTATTGTAAAAAATACATTTCTGTTTTTACTGTTATGTTCTTGCAATTCATCTTTTGACTCCTGTGAAATCTGATTGCAGGTTTTATGTTGGTGGATTGATTCCACGCTGCAGAAATACATTTTCCTGTGTCATATTGGCTTTAGAGGTTTGCTGTCAAAATCTCCACATTGTGTCCCCATGTGCAAGTGTCAACAATTGTGGTGGTGTTGTGGAAAAGTGTCTGTGTTTGAAATCACGCAGAAATCATATATACCTATATAATAAGATATATATATATATATATATATATATATATATATATATATATATATATATATATATATATATATATACATATATCATATGTTCTGTCAGACAATCCCATGGTTAGTCTATTGGGTAACACTTTACTTGAAGTTTTCTACATAAGAGTGACATGACACTGTCATGAACACATGAACCCTAACCCTAACTCTAACCCCTAACCATAACTTGTCATGACAAAAATGAATGACACTTACTAAAGTGTTATGTTATAATGTTTAATGACACATTCATGACAGTGTCATGTCACTCTTATGTAGAAAACCAAACAAGTAACGCAGCACACAGGTTAGGTGTGAAAACAGCCTTTATTGCTCTAGATTGATTGCAAAATTTCCCCAATTGGTGTGAACATAAAAAATATCAGCATGTTTGCATACATTTGTACACAGCAGCATAGGTGGCTGTCTTTTTTGCAAACTTTTTGGTCAGGACACTGTCTTAGGCACTTTGGCTTTTCCTGAGTTCCTGGTGTCTTAGTTTATATTCAGATTTGTGAGCCTGCTGCTACCTTCAGACAGATCTGACATCCTGCACTGTGGTTGCACTGGCTCTGGTGATTGATGCCAGTTCTGGCTGGCAGCATGGTAACAGTAAAATACCTGCAACAAGAATGTGTGATGTTTTGTTGTTGTTGTTGTTGTTGTTGTTGTCATTGTTTAAGCTTCTAGCTCTAAAACATTTCTGTGCCCATCTGTCTCTAACTCAAATCTGTAAACAGCTATCATAGTTACATTTATGCTGCCCCGGGAAACAGCAAAGCACCTTCAGCGGGGATCCTTGGAGGAGTGATGGCAGTGACCAAGAGCCTTTAGGCTTGGAACAGTATTACTGTTACAGTGTTGCCATGTACTCAATCTGGCTTCTCCCTAAACAACTACTCAGCTCTCCTCGGGCCAGTCATTTTCAGAGCTGGGGATGTATGGATATTGACCTCCCACAGGTACACAACTCTCCTTTCATCATTCCCTCTTTCTACCCTGCAGGAGTAAAAATAAATAGGCCCATTTCCTTCAGTGCCTGGATTTATAACCTCTCTGCTGTCAGTCAGAACTTATGTGTGTGTGTGTGTGTGTGTGTGTGTGTGTGTGTGTGTGTGTGTGTGTGTGTCCGTGTGTGTCTCTAAAATGTGTGCAAGCGGGAAAGATTACCATGAAGTTAGTTGTAACTTCTTTCAAGGTTGCAAAAGTAAACATAAATGCAATTGTTTCACTGATTCTATATGACTGTTTGACTTTCACATGTACATTAAGCATAATGCATATAATTTTATCGTAACCTTTGTGCATCATAGGCACATTCGGAAAAGCATGCAGCTCGTTATTCCTCAATAGATGTTTAATTCATGAAGGAGCAATTGAATTATCTAATTCCTTTTCTCAGAAACTCAAAGAGGTTCTTGCTGCGAGGCCGTCATAAAGACTAATAAACCAGGGAATGCAAAATGTCATATGCATGCATTACAGAAAATATGGTAAATTCCTCATCTGTTGTATAAGTCCACAGCCTTGTGTTTTAAAGGTTGTAACTAGACACTTTGTCAAGGGAGGTCACTGCTTTAAATATTCACTTCATGGCTGTTTCAGCAACACAGGTAACATGTGAGACTGTCATGGAGTGCCATTTTATTTGTTAGTTTAGTGAAGACTTCCCCTTTAAGAACAGCAAGTTTAAAGATCTAAACTTTCTGTAACTGCAAAAATGCAAACATCATCTCTATCTGGATACTTGCCACCATGAAGAGCTATTTATGTAAACTTGTATATCTTCCCACTAAATCTAATAATGTGGAGAGCCAACACAGCACATTAGCAGACTGTGCATATTTTGTGGCGAACAATGTAGATCTGCAGATCAGATCTGCAATCAGCCGATGAATATATTGCTCAACAAAGATGCTGTATTTTCACCCCTCGTTGTTATGTTCTGTTGTTATAGTTTGTAGCATCACTCTCAGCAATCTTTTGTTGCTCTATTGCACTCCAGCTACTGCAAATCAGTATCATGATTACATAATTTTAAAGTAATCAAATAAATCCTAATCAACAGCTCTTGACTATTTATTAATTGTAGTAATCTATTCCAAATATCACAGGCAAGTAATTATCAGTTAGGGATACAAAATCACCTTTTTTTTACTTTTATGAATTATGAAATGTAAAAACCCCAGAGACTAACCTTGGTGTAACATCAATCCTAGTGTCCTCTTGCTTTCATATATAATCACTCACAGACAGCATAATATCTCACTAATGATCCCACCCACTGCTGTTCATGAAAAGATAAACACAAAGATAATTAATGCCCAAATCCTGTGCCCTTGAAATAAGGTTCACGGCAGTTGTTTTGATAAGAACTGAGCAGAATGAGCGAGAAAGGCTCTCTAGTGGGAACCATGGCACCACAAAGAGACTTTAGATGCGATAGTGGTGGTTTTAAAAGAAAAAGCACCAAAGGGAGCCAAAAAAAAGTTCATAAAGAAACTAAGCCTCATTAAGAAGTTATGTAGTTAGGATTTTTTGTTAGGAAACCAAGATGTCAGATGGCGATACAGTTTAATATGAATAAAAGTGACAGAACATTATTTCCATAAAATGATTTGCAAAGATAAAAGGATGATTGCGTGAAAAAACATAATTTCCCCATCTTCGAACCAACTCCAACAACTTATCAACAGCTGTTTGTTCTCAACTACCGACCGACACATAAAGCATAGAGCCATTATTGTTACAAAACTACAAAACCAGAAAAAGTGACTGGGCAAGCAAATACAATAAGCAACACAACAAAGATTGGAAAATAAAGTACACTACAGCAAGAATCTTAGAAGATAGCTTTCAATTTTAACATAAACATAAAACTAATAGACATTTGCCTGAAATAAAACACCTCTAAAAGCTGTATTCAAAATGTTGCACAATCAGGTGGGAGAGAGAGAAATTTGTGAAAGTACATATGGTCCCATGGCTTACAGAATTAGTGGCCCCCCATGGTGTATTTGATCTTCACTAATTTCAGAAAACCCATCAAGTTATTTAGTCATAGTTATGCTTTGGGTGCTACAGAGACTACCATTTGAATAAAATCCCCCTCTGAGTTTGTGGGAGGATCTGCTCCCCTTGTTTTAAGGGCTGAAAGTGTCTAATATGAAAACCCAAGCACAGTTACTGTGTTTTTATCTGGCATACAGATTTGGATTAATTATCTTGTTTTTCAAGTTTACTTTTCTTTGAGTGCAGGTTAAGATTCAGCATCTTAATTAAGATCACTTAAACAAAGAGTATGCTGGATGACAGCTCCTCTGATTCTAGGATGCATGTTAGCTTCTCAATTCTACAGGCCCTTCTTATAACATTCTGTCAGCCGATGAGGCGAGTCTGCCCAAAATTATAGGCCAAATAAGGAAAAAAAAATTACAGCCAACTCTCATATCAGTCTGGGTTGTGTTTCCTAGAGAAAGCCCAACTCTCCTCGGATTTAGCCTCTCATATATTAAATTTTTTATAAAAACCAATTCCACCTCTTTGCCCCCATGTGCACCCACAGATAGATTCAGCATGGTGTCTTCTCCCATGTGCCATTGTTCTCTGGTGTGACTCTATTATTACACTGCACTTCTCTCCATAGTTTTACTGTGTCAGGCGCCCTTTCCTGAAGTTTAATCCTACAGCTCTGTTCTTCCTGTCATCCACATTTTTCCTCTGCCTCACTACTTTTACCTCGTCCCTGTATAAGCCTTTTTACAGTGCATGTTGTCTCACCTCTTATAAGTACTAAATTAAATTGTGGAAAAAAGCAACTGCGAAAAAAAAAAAAAAAAGTTGGCGATAATAGCGTGCAAGTCTCAGTATCCTCTCTCATCCACTTCTTTCTCCCCTTAATACCTAATTTTACTACTTTACCTCTCGCTCTCACCCATTCCTGGCTTTGACCTCCTTTCTTGCCTGCAAAGCTCCCACAGCTTCCACATGCTTCGTTGTCTCCCCCCCCCCCCCCCTTCTTTTTATACGTCTCCAGAGCTACAGCATGTTAGCTGTGGGAGCCGCTCTGATTCCATCTCCCAAATAAATGACTGTGAGCAGATAAAGAGAAGGGAAAGGCAGAAGGATTGTGGGGTTGGAGAGGGGTGCTCTCGTTCCTCGGAGATAAGCAGGAACATTGAGTGTGTGGGTGTGTTTGTGCGAGTGTTTGGCAAGGAGAAGAGGCAGCAGAGAGGAAGCTCCTGAGGGCCCCACATAGTGTCACCTTATCAGCCACCAACACGCAAGCTTCACTGAAGACCACCCCTCACTGCTTCTTCTTGATCTGCAGTGATAGGCCTTGGGCTCTCTCTCAAACAGCCAAAGGTAATCATGTGTGGAATCATATCGCCATAAACCTGTGAACTCCCTTATATGAAATTGACGCACATGGCAGTCAGACGGGAAGACATTTTTTGTGGCACCATCCTCTTCCTTTAAGGATGAAACTACAAGCGGAACCCAATAAAGAAAAAAAGCTGTTTGATTTTCTCTTATGAAGCCCTTAAAAACAGTGCTGCACTGCACGGGTCAGCGGCTTTGTTCAATTTTGGATGAATCTGCGATAATGAATAATTGCATTTTTCCTTCAAGAGACTCAGACTTGTTTTTGTAAAAAGGGAGCTTAATGTGAATAATGGATCTCTATGCTCCATCTATTCATCAGACACCCTTTCTTACACACACACACACACACACACACACACACACACACACACACACACACACACACACACACACACACACACAAACAACCTCTTTCCAGCTCTCCAAAGTTCCTCTTCACTTTGCCATAACAGTTTATAATTAGGACCAACAGCTGGGATTTCTGACACAACTAGTGAGCATGTCACAGCCCAGTAGACCCCCCACTCTTCCTTTTAACCATTCACTTTACAGTCCACTGCCGGTGCTCCCTTTCTTCCTCCGCTCCCTGTTACCATGACAAATTTTAATCGGAAGATGAATGATTCATGTTTTGTTTTTCTTCATGTTTTCCGTCTCCGCCTATCACGTTCAAGAAGTAGACCTTCTTTTGTATTGCTGCAGTCGAGTGACTATTTAGTTACAAACATGAGAGGATGTGCGATGTACCAAGACAAAAAACAGTTGAGACAATGGGTTTGTGTACAAGACCTCACAAATATGCAAGGCTTACTATCTGCTAATTGTGTTTGTAATTAGTGAGAGAAAGTGACATAGGGGGAATGGTTTCTAATGCCCTTGTTTGTAGAAAATCTATTCATATTTTCATGCTTCACCCCTGAATAAACACTACATTTTGCAAATTAAGTAAATACAGCAACAGACGGTGTTTATTCAGTGGAGACAACATAACAAGACTAAGGCCAAAATCCAAAATCACTCCCTTTTTACTACATAGTGATAAAAAATGGCTATTGTATGACTCTGCAAGTGTCCGATATCTCAATTTACTGATGGTCTATTACATAGGAATGTATGAATGAGGGAGTGATTTTGGACACAGCCAAGAGTCTACAGCCATGCTAGCTGAGGCTCTTCTTAGGTACACTGGTAGTTTGAACTAAATGCTAACATCAGCACGGTAACATGCATGATGTTATGCAGGTGTCATTAGTTTTGCAAAGTAGTAGACAAATTAGGACTATTGCCAAAATCTTTAAGATACATCTCCTGGGAACCATGTGTATCAGTACCAAATTTCATGGCAGCCCTTCCAATAGTCGTCAAGATACTTCACTATAATACAAGAAGGTCAAACTCATGGTGGTGCTAGAAAAAAGTCAGGGGATTACAAAAGTCCTTAAGATCTATCCTATTGGCACCATCGATAATTGGATTGCCTGTCATGGCATTCCATCCAATAGTTGTTGAGATATTTCAGTTTGGATCAAAGAGGTGGACAGACCGACTGACAGAAGCATCCAGAGAGCCCTGCTGCTAATATGGCTAAAAATCATTTTCTGGAAATCAAATCTTGTCTTTCCAATCTCCGCCTACAGTAAAAAAAAAAAAAAAAAAAAAAAAGTAACACTTTCTAATAAGCAATAACTTTAAAATGCTTTGTTGTAATTAATGTATTTAAAAAATAGTTAATACATCATTTTCTAATCATTCTAGATTAGTAAAAAGCCATTGCTCACCAGCCTGGTGTTTATCGTCTTGCTTTGTATTTTTCAGATTTAGTTGATCCTACCAAGGGACGATTTGCACACTTGTGCCAGGATCAGCCCTCAGCCTACACAATTTCAAACAACTATAATGACAAAGCAAAGAGGAATGACCTTGTTGGTGCTGTCAAGTGGTATGAGAAGTTGGTCTCTGGATAGCTGTGATTGGTCAGGGTCCAACATGTAGTCTGCCATATCTGCCTGCCAAGTCACAGCAAGAAGTTATCACTCTGTGATCGTCTAATATGACACACTGCCCATCTCGAAAGGCAAATATATTGTGTAGTCTGATCTCGGTATCACCTTTCTGGAAAAGGTCCAGTATCTGGACCAAAATCCATTTATTACAAAACTTTTCAAAGAGTGAACCGCAGACAACTGTTAATTAATGATGTATTATCCTTAATAGTTTGCTGATGGCTTACTAGAAAGTTATATCCATTTATTAATGACAATATTAGTATTCTAACAGCAGAAATGAAGGCTTATTAGATAGTTAGACCCCATTACTATTTATCAATGACTTACTAACATTTAAATCTGCAGACATTATGACTTATTACTGTAAACCCTATCACTAGACAAGAATGTCAATATCGGACAATTCTGCAAAACATCTGATTACGTTCAATGACAACTTTCTTATGTCAAATTATCACTTTTTACAATATATCTACATGGAAACTATGGTATGCTTAAAGACTGCGCGGTTATGGCAAATCAATTATGGTTATGGTATGGTTAGGGTTAGATAACTAAACAGTTGGTTAATTTGAAGCCTGTTATCGGTCATAAACTCTATTCTCTTTTAATGGCTGTAAACCAAGCAAATTCCTTGTTCTGAAATTCAAACAAAGCAAATCCAGAGCTACGATCAACAGCATCCGCACAGACCGAGGTATCTCAACAAATCCTAAGGATCTCAGCATCTCTTTTCAATCCTTCTACTCAAAGTTGTATGAGTCCTCTTGCAACCCAGATCCGACACAATGCCAGAAGTTCCTAAAAGAACTAAACCTGCCAGAGGTGGAAAAAGTACTAAAATATTGTACTCAAGTACAAGTAAAAATACCTATCTGAAAAATTACTCAAGTAAAAGTAATAAGTAGTTCATTTAGGGGGAATCTATACAAAGGTATAAACATCTATACAAATGTATACACATGTAATAACAACATAACACATGTCACACATGTTATTTAAGACCCTTAGAAAGGTATAATGTGCAATTTTAGTTCAGACCATCCCATAAAACATTTTCAAACAATCAACTGAAAGTAAATATACCACACATTGTTAGTTCTGAGGGCCATCCCTTTCTTCATAAACAAACAACAGTTACAATGCAAATCAAGGCCAAATCACGTGTTTTGACTCCATAAATGGGTTAGACCCATAGACTGTTAATTATATTAGTATAAACAGACCCTAATGTTCACAGCCCAGACTAGCAGCTAGCTTCTACACACCTAAGCCCATATGAGCTAATTAGATAAATGTGAATTAATTTAGCCAGTCTCCTACAAACATCATGGCAGGAGTGGGCAATTAATTTTCCAAAGGGGCCACATGAGAAACAGGGACTGTTGCGGAGGACCGGACCAATAGGCTTAACTTAATTCTGCACAATATTACTTTTATGTCAGGCGATACATTCTCAAACGTCTCTTTTTTTCTCTGGGCATATTTGCACAGATTTCATTCAGTCCAGGTTTGTTTTTTTTACTCAGTAACGGATGAGATTTGTAATGTAGTCAAATACAAACCTTCACTCAAAATGTAATCAACTACTTGAAAAATACAAAATACACAACAAAACTACTCAATGCTGTAACGTGAGTAAATGTATTTCATTACTTTCCACCTCTGAAACCTGCCTCTTCTTGACCCAGAGGAGGCAGAAGAACTGGGTCAACCTATAACGTTAGAGGAACTTAAATCAGCATTAAAAACAGTTAAAAAAGGGAAAACGCCAGGGTTGGATGGAATTCCATCAGAACTTCTTCTACAGTATTTTGACATATTAGGACCTACCATTTTACAAGCTTTAACTTCAGCCTTAGAGAAGGGTACTTTCCACCAACAAACCAACACTGTGCTGATTTCCGTTATGCCAAAGAAGGGCAAAGATCCTACAGATTGCTCAAATTACAGGCCCATCAGCCTCATCGGGACTGATATTAAGCTTTATTCCAAAGTCCTGGCTCTCCGCTTAGAGCACTTTATCGAGAAGCTAGTCCACCCCAACCAATCAAGTTTTATACCCAAGCATCATGCTGCAGACAACGTACGCAGACTATTTAATGTAATAGAAGAAGCCAAAAATCTTCCAACAACGGCAGCAGTTTTATCAGTGGATGCGGAAAAGGCTTTCGACCGCCTAGAGTGGAACTAAATTTACTTGTGGCAAGTAATGAAGAGGCTTGGCTGCATGGTGCATACTTTATACACGAATCGCACGGCCATAGTCTCAACCAATGTTTTGCACTCTCAGCTGTTTCCCATTAAGCGGGGCTCGCAACAGGGATGTCCGCTCTCCCCCATGCTATTTGCAATCTCTCTTGAAACATTAGCCCAAACCATAAGGCAAAATAAAATCAGTAATATCCAGTAGCAGCTCAATATCATTATTTGCAGACGATATTTTGTTGTACATTGCTGATCTCATTCTTTAGATCTTCAACGAATTTGGCTCAATCTCCGGCTGTAAAATTAATTGGAATAAATCTAATCTTCTTTTATTGAACAACAAGCATGTGGCATCAACTCTGCAACATACCTCAAACACGGGAGGCTTGGTCCTCCCCAACCTTAAAGTGTATCACAGAGCCTTTCAGCTACGGGCCCTCAGAGTGTGGATGGACCCCTCATATACAGTCCCATGGAGAGAAATAGAGCAAAACCTCACTGGAAGTCTAAGACTGCAAGACCTTGCCTTTGCAGGTGTGCGTCCAAAATAGTGTATGCTAGCCTATGGCCCTATTATCACCAACACATTGACTAAAGCTGTGGACGCACCAGGCCGAAAATCGGCCGTTGGACAGTCTGGCGACGTCAGTGACTCAACTCTGTTTGGTGTGTCCCGTGCTGTCGTCAGTCCGAGGGGCTGTCAGTGTTCTGATCTGAATAATTTCTGTCATCATGTGACTGATCATTTCGACTGGCTTTTCTGTTGATGGTCGGCCATCTGGTTGGTGTGTCCTGGCTATAACTTTAAACAGGTGGAGAAGCAACTACGCTACACCAACAAGTGGCATTTGAACACCCCAATTTGGCACAACACACTTAATGTCTGGTAACAAACCTTTTGCTTGTAAACAGTGGAGTGACAGAGGCATTTATACTATAAACCAGCTATTCAATGAGAAAGGTATGTTGATCTAAGATCTAGATCTAAGAGATAGTTTTGAGGTCCCCAGGACATCTTTCTTCTTGTATTTGCGCCTAAGATCAGCCCTAAAATGTTATGGAATGCCATGGGGAAAAACTCTTGAGCCACACCCAGTCATTAAATGGTTTGATTTTCCTGTGAGAGGATTAGCATCCAAGATCTATGCTAAACTGATGCAAGTATCCATAGGAGAACTCCCAATAGCAAGGAAATGGGAGCGAGAGCTGAGCCCTGAGGGGAATGCAATTAATTTGGAGACAGTTTGGGACAACATTATCCATTGTTCCAAAAACCCAAATTACCAGCAGATCCACTTCAACATATGTCATAGGACATATTGGACTCCTCAGAAGAGATATGTCTCTAAAGTCATTTCTACTCCCTATTGCAACCTGAACAAACTGGAACTTTCCTGCACACGATCTGGGAATGTGAACAGGTGCATGAGTTCTGGAATAAAACAACATCAATAATATCTGATGTGATAGGATCTTGAATTCCTACTGACCCCAATTTTTTTGTTACTTTTAATGACGACTCTAAATTAGGGGGTTAAAGGGTTTTTGTTCTTGTTCAATTTCTGTTTATGTTCTGTATGTTCAATGATAAAAAAATAAAATAAAAAAAATTGATCAGAAAAAAAAACTCTATTCTCATGTAAGTCATACATGCTGCACACCTGTCCACCACCTCCACAACTACAACAGATTTTTCACAGCCTGGTAACAATAAAGCTGATCTAATTAATGGCTGGCAGTTGATCTATAAAGCATCAATAAAATATTTTTTTACCATCTATTCTCTACTCATTGTAAAGGGTGCCTTAGTAATTATAAAGCATAACTTAAGAAAAGGTTCAAGATGAGAAGCATTACTTTTGATCTTTTTTCATAAATTAAATTTTTCATTTATGCCCTGACAGGCGACCTTTTCGGTTCCTTAGTCTCCAATAAGAAAGAAGACGAATTAAGTGATAAATGTTAATGGTGTGCAGTCAAAATAGCGGCTCAAGTAACAGCCGGACTGTGCAAGAGGTTCTTAAAAAATTCTGTCAATAGTCAGCTCTCTACATCCATCTAAAGTCCTTTTAGTAACTTTTCTATCTGCAAACCAACGCACTGTCTTGTCTGTCCCCAGTGACATAGTAGAGTTCGCTACTGTGGCGTAACCAGCAAGGTTATAATCGTTAATGAAAACAAACGAAATAACGAAAACTAGGTGGGAAAAAAACATTGTCGTAAACTGAAATAAAAAAAAAAAACGAGGCATTACAAAAAAATTAAAACTATTAAAACTGTAATGTCTGTTTGCAAAACTAACTAAAATAAATTAAAATGATAGAGTAAATGTCCTTAGTTTTCGTCTTTGTCAATGTCTTTCATAGAGCAAATAACTTTATAGAGAGCCGAAGTCACACCCTTCTACTTCCAGTCCATGGGACCTTAATTCATAAAAAAAGAGTCAATGGAGAGATAATAATTATTTTTTGATCCCGTTTGAATTGAGCCATGGATAACATATATGATGTTCGTCAATTTAAAACATTATTTTTCAACCGAAGAAAGTCTCAGTTTATTGTTAAACTGTTGAAGTATAAGACTGTGAAAATACGTAATTAGAAAGACTACACACTTCATGGATGATGTCTCGCTGAAGCTACGATGTCTGTGTGTATCGTACCGGAGATGTAACGTTAGTCAAATGAGCAGAGGATCTTGCTTGTTCTTTGGCTTATCTGCTGAAAACACTTCACTGGATAAAACCCAGATATAAAACCCAAGATAAATTTACATGTGTTGTTTAACAAAGCTAAGCTAGCTAGCTAGCGAGCAAGCCGAGCATCAAGCTAGGTGAGGTAGATTGTGTGAGACGGGAGATGTAGTTCACGGAGCGGTTTCACACAAAACTAAGTGGTCATATGACAAACCTACGGCTAACTGAGACTTTCTTCGGTTGAAAAATTATCTTTTAAATTGACAAACATCAATTTCTCCATAGTCCATGCCCCTCAGCTGGCATCATGGTGGTTACGTGCAGTACCGAACTTCGGAAGAAAGCGGCAGAGACCTATTTGATTATGTTATTATTTTGATTATTATAAAAAGCAAGTGCCTTGCAGTGGAAGGTGGAAAAATATAAGGGCAATTTATTAAAGGGAAAAATCCCAAGAATTTGAAAGTACATTTGAGAAGCACGCACAAGGAGGTTAACCTAGCTTACCTTAACAAGGTAAAGGAGAACGCAAAGCCCCCTTTCCCCAAAACAGAAGCTAACCCCGGTACAGGGCACAAATGTATGGGTACATGGCCAGGCAGCATGACGGAGACAACAGCAGGACAGAGAACACTACAGGCGGGCTTTCACCAGCAACCCGATAGCTGCTGGTTAGTAAATACGCAGGAATACCATAAGCGGGAGGAAGCAGGGGTTAATATTTGTATTAATACTGGGATGTTTACACAACTGTGAGTCGATTGACTTCAAAAAGTTTGCCACTTTACTCGAACCAAAGTTCAAAACACCTGTTCATGTATGTCTTCTTGTATGTATGTCTATTGGCTATTTAGGTTTTTTCCTGGAAAACGTCACTTACACATTTTGCACTTACTGCGGCATCTTGTGTAGACTGTTTACATATTTGTGTTCATCATATGTACATTGTATGTACTGGTGTTATTGTAATTATAATACATTGTGAATACATATTTCTAAAATTGTATGACGTTTTTGTTGAGTTATTATTATTACACAATACTTTTTCTGACCTTTTTGAATCTTGCCCCCAACAAATAACCCATATTACAAAAAAAGACTAAAACTAACACTAAAACTAATAAAAACTAAACTACCAAACCGCTTTAAAAACTAATTAAAACTATACTGAATTTGAAAACAAAAAGTTAAAACGAAATAGAAATAAAAACTAATAAAAAATGCAAAACTATAATAACCATGGTAACCAGGCCATTTTATTCTATTTCATCTCTTTTCTCAAACACAGGCGGAATAAAAAATAGCAGTTATGTTCTCGTAGGTAAATACTGTCAAATTATACTGCATTGTGTGAAGATGACCATTACAATAATATGCTGCTGCTTCTGTTATCTGCTTTTAAATAGTAATTGCATGAATACATTATTTCCTCTTTGTGTTACAAAAAAGGCAGAAAAACCTTTGATAATTCACCGTTAAAGCTAACTTCAAACACAAATCAGAGGTATAATGGGAAAGCTTTCAAGTTATGTTTTTACAAATTAATATAGTGTTTCCAGTAATGTAAAAATTAAATAATTAACCCCCACTATTTTCTTATTTTTTAAAACTCTTAGAAAACTGCTACTGGATGAATTATTGTGTGTTTATTTATATGTGCACCTACAACTCAGTCTCCTACGGTGGCCCTGAGAGGCCACAGCACACAACAGTAAGACAACACATGCAAATAAACCACAGCACACACTAATAAGACAACACGTGCGAATAAGACAACACATGCAAATAAACCACAGCACGCAACAATAAGACAACACGTGCAAATAAACCGAGAAGCCCCTGACTGCAAACCCGCAGACCTCAATGTGGGCGGAGTTAAACGTTTAACCCCGCTGTCACTACCCGATGTGAGTCGAGTGCAGATGTGAATTGCGCATGCGTCACTTTGAGACAAGCAGCCTACAATATACTGTCTATGGTTTTGAGCTAACGTTAGCAATCAAACAATTACAGATAACTAAAAGTAGTGCCCTATATTTAGGGCACTAGCTAGCTAAAACGTTTTGAAATAACTGCTAGCTAAGATGCTAACGGCGTTTTGAACTAACGTTAGCAATCAAGTAGCCTCCTAGATGCTAACGGCGTTTTGAGCTAACGTTAGCAATGAAACAATCATAGATGGCTAAAACGTTTTAGTTAGTTTAGCTAACAGCTTATTCAGCTAACCGCTAGTTGACAGCTAGATTCAGTCTAAAATAACGTTAAGTCAAACTTAATGGGAAAAGCAGGCTACAGCTACATTAAGACTTTACAGTAATAACAATAAAGACAAGTATTGAGTGATTGTATTTTAAATGAGCACAAGTAAAGTAGAACTGACGTAACACCTGTTATATATGTTAACGGTTATTTTCAAGTTTTATTTTGAGGGTCTTAAACTAACGTTAGCTTGCCTGTGAACAATGTTGGAGAGTGGGCGGGGTTACACGTTTAACTCCGCCCACATTGAGGTCTGCGGGTCTGCAGTCAGGGGTATATGAATAAACCACAGCACACACTAATAAGACAACACATGCAAATAGCCCACACCACAACGGAAGTGTTTCTAGGGGACACTTTTAAGTGATGCACATGTGCCTCAACCATTGGCTTTCCGGTACATAGACAGGCAGTCTTGCAAAAATCGTTGCCGAATTGACAATTTGTTTCAAAGTTTTCGGAATTGAGTAGCTCCATAAAGTGACGCGACAGCCAGCTAGCGCCTGCCAGGGCGCACACACACACACACACACACACACACACACACACACACAGCCACGGCCAGAGCGCAGCAGGCAGATGCGGGAGACTTGTTTAAATTATGACATAGGCTATATACATTAGATTTGGTATTTAGCTCATACTTTTTTGTTGGTGTATTTGTTTTCTGATTTATTAGAAGTTGAGTTTAAGTCTGTATGATAAATGAACAGTTGTACATAAAGTGGTAACATGCTATGACATGTTATGTAGACTAAAGGGGAGACACCAACCTTTATAATTTGAATTGCTAATTTCCATCTGTTGTCCCTAGGCATTTACAGTGCACTACAATAATATATAAATGATAACACTAATAGGGACACCTAAGACACGCCAGTGCATAGGCCTACTTCTTTTTATAATTTAAACTGACTTAAACTAATACACTAATACTAGTAGGGATCGCGTTCCACTCTTTTGAATAAGTTAGGGGTGTTAGAGCTAACCATAAACAATAAAATTAAAGCTAATAATAATTTAATTAATAATAAAAAATGTAAACAATTCTCCTGAAGAGAAATGGGTATCTCTCCCTGTGTGTGTGTGTGTTTGTGTGTGTATGTGTGTGTGTGTGTAGGCGCCGATTTATGTTTTCCCCCGTGGGTGCTCACGTGCGCACGCCCTTCAAAAAAAGAAAAGGTTTGCATTTCAGAATTTTAGGAAATGGACAGCGGCTTAACCCGATAACAAAGCCGTAAAATAGGCTTTCAACTCAGGACAGCGCCACTTCTCACAAATACAGATAGGATTGGAGATGAAAAGTTTAACTGGCACGTAACCGATCAGCTTCGTGGGAAATTAAGAATCAATGCCACCAACGCTCCACTCAGCGCCAACTGCAATCCCAGATAGCAAGCACATTTGGGCCGATTCCGGCTAAAAAGCGCTACTGTCGGCTCAGTGTCGGCATCGGAGTAAAGATAATGGGCCAGAGTCGTGCCGACTGTGTACACAACACTTCTGGATGACATACGGCTTTTTATGAAGAGCCAGTGTCGGCTTAAAGCAGTTTTACTCACGCTGGCTCATATACAGCGTTTTATAAATGGGCCAGTGTCGGCTAAAAGCAGATTTACTCGCGCTGGCTCAAATACGGCATTTTATTAATGGGCCAGTGTCGGCTAGAAGCAGTTGTACTAGTGTCAGTTCCGTACTCGGTGTAGCTGTGTATTTTTACCGTCGGCCCGAGTTCGTTTTGTCACAGTCGGGCCACAACGAGAATTATGGAACTCAGCCGCCTGAAAAAAAAAGTTTTGGCGGTTAAATTCTAGGACTCTGCCGGCGATTTGCAGTCTGCAGAAGATTTCATTTTCGGGAGGAACATTTTCAGCGGCAGAAAAGGCAAGTAATTAAATTTAATGTCCATTACAGTGTTGTATTACATTTAGAAGCTGTTGTAAATGTCAAGAAGAATTGTATTTTAATATCTTTATAACAATTAGATTGTTTGTGATGATAGGCTATCAGAAAACATTCTGATATGTTATCACAAATAGGCTAGATGAGTGCGATCTCATTGTGTAAATTTAATTAATTATCTTGTTTTGTTATTATAACTGCTCCAGTGCACTATAGCTAATCCAATGATTTGGAGTTATTTTGAGTGTTGAGTTCATTCAACGCCAGCGTCGATTCATCTGTTGAATGAATGGGCTATATCAGGCCTAGCATTCTGTGACCCATTGAATTACATAGCCAATTCTGTTACATAGCCTACATATATATATATATATATATATATATATATATATATATATATATATATATATATATTTCAACTAAGGGCGATAGATAGATATTAATATAATATTAAGAAAAGTTTGCTTACTCAAAGTGTTTTGGTTTGGCATTAATGGATGTGTGTGTGTGTGTGTGTCATTTCTTCCTCCAGAGTCAACATTGGAACCAGCAACAAACATGTCGTAGTTTCTGGATCACATCTGGCCCGGGGACCAAGCCGAGTCTCAGCCAGATCTGTCTTACAGTGTCTGGGCCAGAACTGGGCCACATAACACTGTCACTTTACAGTGTCTGGGCCAGAACTGGGCCAAAATAAAACAATACAAGTCACTTTACAGTGTCTGGGCCAGAATTGGGCCACATAAACAAAACAAATCATTTTACAGGGTGTGGGCCTCATCTGGGCCGGAGGGACTGTTTTTGTGTCTATTTTCCATGTGTGGACCAGTTTTGGGCCAGGGACCCAGCCATAACTGGGCCAGAATTGTAGCAAGGATGTGGCCCTGTGGTGGGCCAGACAAATTTTGTTATGTGGGCAATGTTTAATTTTAAATGAATGTAGCCTACTGGCAGTCTGGCACAAGTAGGGTGCTCAGTATTTTATTATTATGTGTGTGTGTGTGTGTGTGTGTGTGTGTGTGTGTGTGTGTGTGTGTGTGTGTGTGTGTGCCAGCGAGGTTGTTAAGCCTGCAAGCGCTTGTGGAGTTTAACTCCGAAAATGCAGCTAACCACAGTTTACTCTTAAAATGGACATGTGTTGTGATACTTAAACAAATAATCCATCAACGGCGAAATAAAAGCCTCTTATTTACGAGAGCGGTCTGAGAGACCTCCAGCTTAGAGCGGGGTCTCTGAGCAGGACTGTCTGAGCGATGAGCTAGCGCCCCGGCAGGCGCTAGCTGGCTGTCGCGTCACTTTATGGAGCTACTCAATTCCGAAAACTTTGAAACAAATTGTCAATTCGGCAACGATTTTTGCAAGACTGCCTATATTCGAAATCTAAAGAGTTCATTTCTCACCTAAAATGTATTCAGAAGTGAATTTAGTGATGAATAAAATGGCGAAAATTGTCCTGTTGTTGGTCTGTCTATGTACCGGAAAGCCAATGGTTGAGGCACGTGCATCACTTAAAAGTGTCCCCTGGAAACACTTCCGTTGTGGTGTGGGCTATTTGCATGTGTTGTCTTATTAGTGTGTGCTGTGGTTTATTTGCACGTGTTGTCTTATTAGTGCGTGTTGTCAGATTTACACGTGTTGTCTTATTTGCACGTGTTGTCTTATTAGTGCGTGTTTTCTTATTTGCACGTGTTGTCTTATTAGTGCGTGTTGTCTTATTAGTGCGTGTTGTCTTATTTGCACGTGTTGTCTTATTTGCACGTGTTGTCTTATTAGTGCGTGTTGTCTTATTTGCACGTGTTGTCTTATTTGCACGTGTTGTCTTATTTGCACGCGTTGTCTTATTTGCACGTGTTGTCTTATTAGTGCGTGTTGTCTTATTTGCACGTGTTGTCTTATTTCCACGTGTTGTCTTATTAGTGCGTGTTGTCTTATTTGCACGTGTTGTCTTATTTGCACGTGTTGTCTTATTAGTGCGTGTTGTCTTATTTGCGTGTTGTCTTATTTGCACGTGTTGTCTTATTTGCACGCGTTGTCTTATTTGCACGTGTTGTCTTATTAGTGCGTGTTGTCTTATTTGCACGTGTTGTCTTATTTCCACGTGTTGTCTTATTAGTGCGTGTTGTCTTATTTGCACGTGTTGTCTTATTTGCACGTGTTGTCTTATTAGTGCGTGTTGTCTTATTTGCACGTGTTGTCTTATTTGCACGTGTTGTCTTATTTGCACGCGTTGTCTTATTTGCACGTGTTGTCTTATTAGTGCGTGTTGTCTTATTTGCACGTGTTGTCTTATTTCCACGTGTTGTCTTATTAGTGCGTGTTGTCTTATTTGCACGTGTTGTCTTATTTGCACGTGTTGTCTTATTAGTGCGTGTTGTCTTATTTGCACGTGTTGTCTTATTTGCACGTGTTGTCTTATTTGCACGCGTTGTCTTATTAGTGCGTGCTGTGGTTTATTTGCACGTGTTGTCTTATTTGCACGTGTTGTCTTATTGTTGCGTGCTGTGGTTTATTTGCACGTGTTGTCTTATTTGCACGTGTTGTCTTATTGTTGCGTGCTGTGGTTTATTTGCACGTGTTGTCTTATTAGTGCGTGCTGTGGTTTATTTGCACGTGTTGTCTTATTGTTGTGTGCTGTGGCCTCTCAGGGCCACCGTAGTCTCCTCTCTGTTTGGTTCTTCATTAGACAGAGAAAGGCCAATTAGCTCCAACAGGCTTGCTGAGGAGTGACCCCAAGAGAGTGAGTGGGGAGTGTGAACAATTATCTAACCTCCAAGATAAGAATTTGATCCATTTACTCTGAAGTATTTGGCAGCCAGCACATCCACGGTGCACTCTGAAACCCTCTAAAGAGAAAGTATTTCTCCTCCTCAATTTTTTGGACTGAATATTGGTCTTCCTGTTGATTGTCGAGAGATGGGAATCAGAGAGTGGAGAAATATGGGCTTTTATGAGCTAAAAGTGTGGGGGAAAGATGCCTATATGACTTTTTTTAACCTTGAGCACATCATGTTCACTCATACTTGTCACTGCTTTAGTGGGTGTGAAGCAGCACACAACTATCCTATCAACAGGGGTTTGAGTGGCATGAAATGGAGATTAAAAGCAGTGTGACTTAGCAGGAAGTGATGCACCACACAAATAAACTGAACCAAGGACAGATTTGCTCAGTTTTTTTGGTGATGTTAAGTGTAGGTCCAATAAAAATTGGTATATTGCATACAGTACAGTAGGTATGCTTTGCGCATTGATGGTCATGTGTATTTCCTCACATGTACATGTCACAACACTCATTAGCGAACTCCAATTACTTTAACTGAGTGTGTATTTAGTGGAAGCTGCAAATAAACCCAGTGCCCTGATTGATTTTAGCACAAAAGAAACAATCATCAAGCCATCAATGCAGTGAAGCTTTGGTGTGTGTGTGTGTGTGTGTTGTGTGTGTGTGTGTGTGTGTGTGTGTGTGTGTGTGTGTGTGTGTGTGTATGTGTGTGTGTGTGAGAGTGAGTGAGTGGGAAGAGTGATGGGATTAATGTATACAATAATTGGGGTGACAGAAGGTCAAGGCTGGATTCTTAATGAGGCTCTTGGTTCTGTGGACCAAGGTGCCCTCTCATGAAGGACACGCGTGAACCAACATTTTCACTTTGAAGCTGAGCAGAGTTCAGGCAGTATCTGTGAAAAACAACATGTAGAGCAAACATAATAGTCACGATATGGTCTTCAAAATTAAAGGAAAACGCTTGATATTCTAGTGAGAGAAATGTGAGCTTCCAAGAAACTACACAGTACTAAGCGTAGTACAAAATAAAGATAATGGGGTTTCACCTGTGACTCTTTGAAATTACAGTTTTGAAATTAGGTTTTGCTTAGAAGTCCATATACTTGGTGTTTGTTTTGACTTGCTTAATTGGTCAAAGTACACATATGTTTTATTTACTAGTGTTCTCCAGGGGATATGAATTTTTGGTTGGTGCAATATCTGTCTGGGCACTAAAACTTTTGAGAACCTTAAATTCAGCTGCACAGGCAGTTAACCAGCTAGGGGGCTGGCATTGTTGGCCATCATTTATCACATCTGTGTTTTGCTCACTCCATTTATTAGTTGATATGTTACGTTACCCTGTGTCATGATTCGAATCAACGGGGTAATGTACGTAGAACAACAAAGCCTGCATAGGTAGGAGGGATGGGTCAAACAAACACCGGACTTTTACCTAGGAGACCGCTGTTTCTGTTCAGTGTGTAACCAAAAGTCAACATTGACCTATTTCCACTTAACGTAAGTTAACTTGAAAGAGAAGTTATGTACATAACTGCGTTACGCCACATTGTGTTACGTAATTGTGTACGTTATTTTGGAAATGCTCCTGTGGGTCATATTAGAGGGTAGGAACAAACAACTTATGTGGTCGTAAGGGTTGGAGGACTTTTTGCTCTAGTCAATAGTGCACCGCTGATGTTGACAGCACGTCTCCTAGCAACGCCAGTTCTCAAATATCATAGCCAACCACTGCTATGGGAAAAGCCCAGGTAAAGCCCTGAAGCTCAGATGCTGTTTCCACAAATACATCCATAAATGTTTTTATGCTCTTTTGAAAAATAGAAAATAGCAATAGTACCATATGTCTATATTTCCTTACAAAAAAAGTGAAAAAGATTCTAGTTTCAGTTTGACTGTAAAATAAAAAAATAGATTTTTTTCTGTACCTTCAGCTGCAGATAAAGATAATTAAATCACTAGTCCTCAGTGACACCTTAGCAGCCATCATGCTCTGTGAGGTTTGAAAGGGCTTTGGCACCTAACACATTAAGACCTGTTCCTCCTTCTTTGGAATTCACATTGAAGCAAAATATCTGAGGTATACCTCAGATATTTTATCTCATTTTATATAGCAGGAAATATGTAACTATAACTTGAACTCTAAGTAGATATTAAAGCCTATGCTTGCTCACTCACTTCTTCTCTCTTTCTCTGTAACGTCATAACAACACATATCGTCGCCTCTAAATTTCCCCACTCACAGCTCTTTTCAGTCTATTCTATCAGTCCCACCTCTCCTGCAATATCAAAACGGAAATGATGGACAGGCAATCTATATGGAAATTGTATACAGGTGTACCAACATGCTGTGCTCAGGGAACATGGAAATCCCTGGTCTTAATCCGTGGCTCCCACTGCACAACAATATATTCTCTATGGAAATGGCTGTACTATTGTTTGGCTTTGATGCATTTATCAGCTTTAAGATTGTTTTTTTTTAGCCTGTCACTAGTGGAAACAGCACAACAGAACATGGCAATTATTGGTGCTGTGGGTTTGCATCGAACGACTCAAACGTTTATCAGTGTTTTAAGCCCCCCTGGAAGGAGACACTGGGGGTTTAAAACAGCATTGAGCGACTCAAACAGCCTTTATGTATAGAATCAACTATTTATTCAAGCGTGTTGAATTGCTGTTATAACTTCCGAGAGTAAAGCTAATACACTGACTATAATATTCCTATATTTCCATCAGGTTTTCACATATTTTTTCAATTTTCACCGTTTTTATGACTTCATATCATTGCCCCCTCTTCCTCTACAATGTATAAATAGCACTGGACTGGAGAGTTAGTGCCACCAACTGTTTATCTTTGTGCGCCCAACTGCACCCCTGGCTCTGTGATTGGATAGTGAAATGGCAATCTGAGCATCCCCATTGGCTATTCAGGTGGAAGCATCAAATGTGGGACAAAAATACTTGTAGGTGTGATTTGTACTTGTAAATTTGATTCTTAGCTGGAGACTTGGGATTCGCACTTTCAATTGAGTTCTGAGTGAACTTTTTTCACCCACAAACAGATAAATGTGTAACAGCAAACACTTTTTGTAACTGCAAACCTTTGCTGTTTAAGTTGCAAACCATTTTGCAAATCTTCTTTATGCACCCATACATTGGAAATGATTTGTACACAAAATGGCATGCACAGATCTCCTAACGGATTAAAACATTAAATCAATTTGTTTTTTACACATAAACATTTGAATTAATTTGATTGATTGATTGATTCATTCTACATTCACACATTTGAATGTGTTCAGCCTAAATATTTTTCACACAATCAGTTATGGTGGTACATAGCTACAATACTGTTGACCCATCTTGTTTCCATCCAACTCCCAATATTCACACAACGGTAGTGGATATAAAGTTTTCTTTTGCGAATATTTATAACAAATAATATTTGTAATGCATTATTTGGATGGAAACTTGGTTTATGAGGTTTGGACATAACAACGTTTAAATTATGGACTATTTATTGACAAATAAGATGAAATAAAAATACAGTTGAATTGGGCAGTGCTGATTCCCCTAATGCAGCGATAGTACCGTTGCAAAATAGATAGCCGGGATAGCGGAATGGGAGTAGAATGCCTGGCGTCAGGCTTTATAGCCGCCCTGTACATCTGGTAAACCAGACTAATTAGTACCAAAAACTATAAAAAGCATTTATTCTTACAGTAAAACTTACATAGATGTATTCACCCATCACTCGATATCCTTCTTTTTGTTTTCTTTTGCATACAGCATGGAGTGGTAACTTACTATAAGATGTTTCATAATTTTAGCACACTGATAATGCTATAAAAAGAAATAAGATGACTCACTGACAGATTATTCAAACGCACTTTAGGCTTTATCATACAACCTTTTAAGCCTTACTTGTCGGACATATTATATATTCATGAGGTTTTATGCTGCATTGTTGCTACAATTGGGTGTAGTAAGTACTATGGAAGCTGTACCTGTACCGCAGTAGGCCTATGTTATTACAATGACAGATTATGCAGAAATTTGTGTACAGAAATTAAGACACCAGACATGATGTAATGTAATGTCGGTGTACATTCACCCAGTATTTTGCCAAGACAAAATAGGCATTTGTGGTGCTGATCAGCAAATAAACTGCATATATTTTATATATACTGACATTGTGTGTTTAATCTCCACTTTGTTATGCCGAGCCGTTTACAATGCATCAAATAAAGTGGCAAAGACGCGGAAATTATGATACTGAAGTGTTGTTAAACATTTTCATGATATTTTTAAGAAAGAAATAAGCAAGGCGTATACAAGCAGTCAAAACACAAGCTACATTTGATCCAGGTGGCCCTGGAGCTTTTCTGCAGTGTCACCAGGAAATTAGCATGATAAAGAATTCTTCTTCCTACTTACATAACCACTTTCTCCCAATGACTTTGTACACAGAGGACTTTATTACATTCACCTCCAAATAAAGCAATATTGGTTTTGAGAGAAAGAAAGGAAGAAATGTGTGGAAACAGCACAAGAAAGAGTCAGAGAGCATTAGGCAATGAGGTAGGTTGTGGAAAGGAAAGACAGAGAGACTCAGAGGAGGTTGGAGTCCGCTCATTCTTGACACATTTAATATGCTGCCGTGGGTACAAACTGTTCCATGCCAAATTGTTGTTTTTCCCTCTGAGACCCACCGTGCTGTCTGCAACCTGGCCGGCCTCCTTTAACACAGTGCTTTAGAAAGGTCAGAGCAGACTCCAGAGTACAGCTTCTTCCAGCTGGACTGCTGATAAGTATGAAGACGTAGCTACAGGTCCCAGGTGAGTTTCTGGCATTATTGAGCCGTAAAGCTCGGATGGAGAGCACAGCAAGATCAAACACAGTAAGTGCAATGAGGGCCAAGCGGAGCCTCAACTTCGGGCTCAGGGCAAAGCTTGTGACCAAAAAGGTGCCGCCTGAAATCCCCAACCAATAAAGAGGTTTGACGTTGGTGTGTGAGGAGACTCAGGTTGGTTATTGTCTTCCCATTGATGCTTTTGACGTGTCCTTGAGCGAGGAATTTAACCCATTAACATTCAGTGTTCCCCTTTTTTCTCTGGTAAAGTTTCTTAAAATCATGTACTGTGTGGCAGTATCAAAGTGTATTCTGTGTAGGCTTGCTCCTAGCCTTGCTCAACACCTCATTTTGTTCACAATTAAAATAAGTCTGGTGCTCATTGACAACCAACCAATCAGAGCTTTACAGAAGGGATTAAGAATGGGGTCCTGTCTGTGCCATTGCCATGAATATACCTACATCCAACAAAAGAAAATACTCAACACATCTTGTATATCATTTCCTACATATTTATCAAAATTATTATTTATTATATTATTATTATTATCTTGAGCCCCATTTGCCTTCAGATCAGACTGCTGATTCTTTGTTCTTTTGGCTTCGCTCTCTACACCGCTGACTGGAAAATCAAAACTCTGGTGGTCTTTCCTCACTTTTAGGAACAACGATAGAAAGAAAACGTTGCTTTTTAACAACAGAGTCAGTAATGAGGACCTTGTGTTTTGTCTGACTGCCGCCCCGCTATGCCTCTCCTAATGAGCAGAGTGGACACCAACCTTCCACTGCTGTTCGCTTTCAAATGGTTCAACCAATTATTTATGTTGCTTGAACTTTTGAGGACCATGGCATGGAGGAATACTACATCAAGTTTTTTTTTTCTGGGCATTGTAGGCGTCAAGTTACGAAGCACAGAAATGTCAAAAGGTTCACAAAGACAACATACAGCGATCTACATTTCAGTCAGAGAAATGTACCATATAGCAAATGTTTTACAGATAGATTTTTATCAGTAAAGGATGAATCTGTAGTTAAAGGGATACTTTGCAGATTTTAAATTCAGCTCTGTGTCATCTTTGTGTGGGCATGAATTTAGATAAACAGTTTTTTGCTTCCCTTCATGACGCCAAAGGGTCTCGGCACAGAGGGTCTTGGCAGACCTCCACTGCTCTGCTCAGCTGGGATATCTGTGCGCTGCAACCACAGAAGGAAAGCTACACAGTGTTCATCTGCACACACTGCCCACACTGGCATGTGTGAAATAAAACATAGGGAGAAGGAGCAAATGGCACATGCGTGTATACAACTAAGCAGCATGCACACAGAGCAGCCACCACATTGTCTGCTTTGTGAGCGCTGGGGGGCATACACGCTCTTGAAGATAAACTCTGTTTTCGAAGTTGATTTCTTCTCACTCAAATTAAACTGACTTTTGACATTTTGGGGGCAGAAACCAAGAGAGGCACTGGCCCTCCTACTGTTTTTCTGCCTTCATTAAAGACTGGTTTCAATTTCTTAGTACAACAGAAAAGTACCAGTGGTCCAGGCACAACTAGACTCAGTGCTATCTTTAGCTTTTATTAGCAATTTTCAACCCAACACCTGTCTTCCTCAGGCAGAGTTAGGGTCAAAACGATCCTAATAAAAGCTTAAGAGCGCTCTGATTTTCTATTGTATTCATCTTCTGGTATCCAGCACCTACAGCAACTCACTTAGAGTTTATCGATGTGGACTGTTAACTTTTGCCTTTAACTGTTGCTGTCCATGGTGCTGAACAAGCACCACTGTAACAACTGTAACAGCATCCACATAACTTTAATACTTTATAACCTATTTTGTTTTAACAATGTAGCGCAAGATGGCACCGTAAATGAAGGACTGTATACGTGTCTCTCATCTGTTTTGTTTTTGGGATATATTGTTGCTTTAGTTTTGACCTTTTGAGATAGATTGGCTACAATCTTTCCTGCCCACCTCAACGTCCTGGAGGCGTACAGGTCCTGGAGAAACAGCAAATTGCAGCCAATCACCATCTCAGCAGAGCAGATGATGCGCTGCACTCTGCTCTTAGCAGAGGCAGCAGTGTATTAGATGGCTATAGAGCAGCTGATGATGGACTCATTGATGGCAGTGTAGAAGTGCTAAAGTCCACAACCCTCTCCACTGTCTTCAGAGCGTTTAGCTCCAAGTTGTTCTGAATGCACCAGGTAACCAGGTGGTCAATCTCCCATTTGTAAGCAGACTCATCCCCACCAGAGATGAGTCTAGATGTTGACTGCGTAGTCTACAGACCTGTTGGCTCAACATTAGAGCTAACATTAGCCTTAGCTAGGCCAGTCTGATTAATCCAGAAACAGAAATAATGTTTCATGACGTGTTGTGTGATCACATTCTATTAAGTTAAAGATGCCAAAACACAATAGCAATGTTCAGCTAAGGCTAGCTCTAATGTTAGAGATAAGGGTACATCTGCAAGGATTTACGGGCATTTCAAAAGCATTGCACATATTCCAACGACAGAACGGATGAGAGACACTTATACATTCCTTTATTTACGGTGCTGCCTTGCGCTACATCTATCTAATAAATCAGGATGCCTCTGTGTGTGTGTGTGTGTGTGTGTGTGTGGTCTGTCTTTAAAATATCTCATGAACCGTTCTTCCAATCTACTTCCTACTTGTTTTCCTGGGTACCCTATGAACTTTAGGATTTAGGAGCATTAGGAGCAATTTGGACAGCATTGGATATTGGATATTGGATATAACGGCTGAACAATAAAGATTGAGGAAAAAAATGTACTTAAAAAAAAAAACTGCTAGCACAGCACGCAACAGGCTGTTGAAATGCTGTGTACAGCAGCAGAGGTGGCACCGGCTTTGACTGCAGTTAGGCTACCAAGCAAACTTTTCTTCACTTTCCTGGAGCACGAGCAGATAGCTGAATCATAACGGGCCGGATGGGTAGCGCACTGCCATAAGTCCATGAGGCAAATGTCTGATTACTGCACATTTTTATTGTGATATTTTGTGATTAAATTCTGAATCTGCCACGTTCTCCGTCAGGGAAATGTAGTGGAACAATGTCTTCCTCTGATGCAGAAGTACACTGTAAGTCAGTAGAAGGCCATACAGTGGAGTTGCATATTAAGTGGTTTGGGGTCCTTCTGTAAGTAATTTTGGGGTACAATTTATTGGTTCTGTAGAATTCTACATGCAGCAATACCACAGGCCAAGCAATCAGCCTGTTCCAAACATATTCAACAGGCATTGTACTATTCAAGACAGAAAAACAGTTTTTCGGCCTGTACACTACGGGCTTCCTGAACAATAGTTGTCAATCAAGGTAAACTAAGGAGGTCCATGGGTGAGATTGCCTTGAAAGTGACCAATCATGTGAGGGCCAGCACCTCCCTTGGTTTTTGCCCCCAAATTGTCAAAAGTCAGTTTCATTCGAACAAGCAGAAATCAACTTCGAGAGTTTACCTACAAGCGTTTATGCCAGAGGTGTCAGACTCTCAACCCGTGGTCTAAACACTGCCCGCTAATCGATTTCATGTGGCCCGCCATTTGATATCAAGTTATAGTGAAACCTGACCCGCAACCTCATTTCCAGAAGGTAAGTAAGGAATCCGATGCAGCGGTGAAAGCTAGTTTTGTGGTGAGTGCAATGATCACCAAAGCGGGAAAAACATTTTCTGAAGGCCAGTTTCTAAAAGACTGCATGCTAGAAGTTGCCACATCTGTCCAGAAAAGAAGGGTAAATTCAGCAACATCAGCCTTTCGGCAAACATAGTGGCAGAGAGGATTACTGAGCTAGCAAATGATATTTATGATCAGCTGTGTGACAAAGGCTAAAGTTTCAATGCATATTCTGTGGCTCTGGATGACTGAGCACTGACATAAATGATAATGCTCAGATAGCCATTTTTGTCTATGGTGTTGACAAGCAGTTTGAAGTGACCGAGGAATTACTTTGTGTGAAAACAATGCAAGGTCACTAACAATGTATCTGACCAACTGTGTGACACAATTGAGCATGCTGGTCTGTCATGGAAGTTGCTCAGAGGAATAACAACAGGTGCACCATCAATGTTCGAGAGGAGAAACGGAGTTGTAGCCTATCAAATAAAGGCACAGTATATTATGTCGAAAAAAGTCATAGTATATATTTTTGAAAAATTGATAAAGTCGTAGTATATATTTTTGAAAAATGTATAAAGTCATGGTATGTTGAAAATTGTCATAGTATAGTATATCGAAAAAAGTGATAAAAAGGCATAGTATAGAATGACAAAAAAAGTCATATTATGAGTGCTGAAAAAAGTCATAGTATAGCATGTCAAAAAGGGAGGTTGGTGGTTCGATCCTTGGCCCTGCAGTCTCATGTCGAAGTGTCCTTGGGCAAGACACTGAACCCCGAGTTGCCCCCGATGCTGCGCATCAGAGTGTAAATGTGTGTGACTGATTATCTGATGAGCAGGTGGCACCTTGTACGGCAGCCTCGGCCACAGTGTATGAATGTGTGTGAATGGTGAATGGTTCCTGTAAAATGTTAAAGCGCTTTGAGCAGTCGTTGAGACTAGAAAAGCGCTATATAAGAACAGTCCATATTTACATTTACATAAAAAAAGTAGCTCATCTGGTAGAGCATGCGCCCCATCTACAGATGCTCAGTCCTTGCCGAGGCAGCCGAAGGTACAGTTCCAACCTGTGGCCCTTTGTTGCATGTTATTCGCCCTCTCTCCCCTTTCATGTCTTATCAAATAAAGGCCTAAAATGCCAGAAGAAAATCCTAAAAAGAAAAAGTCGCAGTATCTTTTGTCTAAAAAAATCATAGCATAGTATGTCGAAAAAAGTTATGAAAAAGTCATAGTATGGTATGTCTAATAAAAGGCAGTATAGCATGTCGAAAAAAGTCAAAGTATAGTATGTTGAAAAAAGTGATAAAATAAAAGTCATAGTGTAGTTTATCGGGGGAAAAAAGTCATAGTATAGCATGTCAAAAAAGTCTGGAAGAACATGCAAACTCCACACAAAAAGGCCTAATCCGGACTGGGAATTGAACCAAATGTCAAAATCTGCAGTGCTTATGTTGATGCCAATTGGAGCAATGCTAACCACTGAGACACCGTGCCTTTACTGAATAAAGCGTATTGAAAAAAAAAGTAATTGTTGAAAAAAAGTCATAGTATAATATATCAAAAATAGTCAGAAGCTTAAATTTGATTGATTAAATTTATGACACTGGTATCGGATCAGTACTCGGTAACAGCCGATACGCAAGTTCAGGTATCAGAATCGGTATCGGGAAGTAAAAAATTTTATTGGGCCATGGTTCAGTCAGGAAGACTATCTTATGTTACTCACTCATTCATCTCACTCTCCTTTTCTTCCAGCTTCACATTATAGCTGATTTTTACTCTTTTAGTTAAACCAACCAGGTTTAGCTACAATCTCATCGGCCAATCACAATCTTGCTGTCAATATTTAAACGTTTTCCTCTCTGTTGTTGTCAGCTCTAATTTCAGCATGAATCATCGCGACTCTCCTCCTCCCTGTTCACCTCCAGTTCATCAATTCCAGCTCCCAGGTCTGAGCTTACCAGACCTCGCTCCTCTTCTCATTCATCCAGTTCTCAGCATCCTCTTCATTCATCACCATCACCACCAGTGTCTAGACTTCATCAGGGGGGTTGCTACATACTCACAGCTTCTCAACCCCCTTTAAATATGATGACGTCACGATGGGAATTCGATGATGTCACGATTATTGTGCACATGTCAATAAACATTTGTACACTCAAATGAGGTCTCTCCTGATTAAACTGGTATAGTATGTCAAAAAAGTGATGAAAAGTTATGGTATAATGTGTCGAAAAAAGTCAAAGTATAGTATGTCAAAATAGTCATAGTATAGCATGTGAAAAAAGTGGAAAAAGTCGTAGTATTGTATGTTGAAAACGGCATAAAAAAGTCATAGTATAGTATTCAAGAGAAAGCCTGAAAGAACATGCAAACTCCACACAAGAAGACCCAGGCTGGACTGGTGATCGATCCAAGGGTGAGTATGTCAAAAAGGTTATAACAAGTGATAAAAAAGTCTAGTATAGTATGTCAAAATAGTCATAGCTTAGCATGTCAAAAAAGTGATGAAAAAGTCATAGTATAGTATATTGAAAAAAGTCATACTATAGTATGTCAAAACAAGTCATAAAAATCACAGTATAGTATATCACAAAAAGTCCTAAAATAGTCATGTATAGTATATCGAAAAAAGTCATAGTATAGTATGTTGAAAAAGTGATTAAAAAGTCATAGGTAGAGTATGTCGAAAAAAAAGTCATAGTAAATTATGTCAAAGTGATGTAAAAGTAAGTATGTCAAAAATAGTCATAGTATAGCGTGTCAAAAAAATTATAAAAAGTCATAGTATAGTATGTCAAAAAAAGTCATAGGATAGTATGTCGAAAATAGTCATAGTATAGTACGTTGAAAATAGTCAAAGTATAGTATGTTGAAAAAAGTTATATCATAGTATGTCGAAAAAAAGTGATAAAAAAGTTATAGTATAGTATGTCGAAAAAGTCACATTATAGTATGTCGCAAAAAAGTAATAAGAAGTCATAGTATAGTAAGTCAAAAAAAGTGATAAAAAAGTCACAGTATAGTATGTCAAAAAAGTCACAGCATAGTATGTCGAAAAAAGTGATAATAAAGTCATAGCATAGTATGTTGAAAAAATCGATAAAAAGTCATAGTATAGTATGTTGAAAGAATTGATAAAAACGTCATAGTATAGCATGTTGAAAAAGTCATAGCATAGTATGTCGAAAAAATCAATAAATTGTCATAGTATAGTATGTTGAAAGAATTTATAAAAACATCATAGTATAGCATGTCAAAAAAAGTGATAAAAAAGCAATGGCATAGTATGTCGAAAGAAGTTGTAAAAAGTCATAGTATAGCATGTCGAAAAAAGTGATAAAAAAGTCATGGCATAGTATTTCGAAAAAAGTGTTAAAAAGTCATAGTATAGTATGTTGAAATAAGTGATAAAAAAGTCATAGTTTAGTATGTCGAAAAAGTTATAGCATAGTATGTCAAAAAAGTGATAAAAAAGTCACAGCATAGTATGTCAAAAAAAGTGATAAAAAAGTCATAGTATAGTATGTCGAAAAAATTCATATCATTGAATGTCAAAAAAAGTGATAAAGTCATAGTATAATATGTCGAAAAAAGTAATAAAAAAGTCATAGTATAGTATGTCGAAAAAATCAAAAAAAAAAAGTCATAGTATAATATGTCGCAAAAAGGTGTTAAAAAAGTCATAGTATAGTACAGGGCTCGGCAACCTTAGGCACGTGTGCCACCATGGGCACGCGGGACCTTAACCAATGGCACGCTGGCAATATGTGTGCAAGAGAGTTATTGATGTGTTGAAATCATGGTTGAAATGCTGAAGCACTCTCCCATCCACATGCCAAATTACAACGTTCACAGTTGCCGACCTCATAGATGCCGATACCGTGGGTGCTCCGGAGCTTGAGCACCCACGAAAAATACTGAGCACCCACGTGTGCCAGACTGCCAGTTCATTTTTATATTAATTTAATATTAAACATTGCAGGTGGTGCTAAGTGGAGCGTCTGTCATAGTGTGATTGGTCATGTCGGTGGCATTGATTTATAATTTCCCACGAAGCTGATTAAACTTCTCATCTCCAATCCTATCTGTGAGAAGTGGCGCTGTCCTGAGTTGAAAGCTAGCTTACTTTACGGCGTGTGTGTTCGTGTCGGCCGCTGTCCATTTCCTAAGGTTCTGAAATGCAAACATTGTTGACTACTTTTTTTTTTTAAACTGTGTGCGCGTGTGAGCACCCACGGAGGAAAACATAAATCGGCGCCTGTGCGCGACCTGTTATTTACGGTAGTTTGATTGACTCATATCTCTGACTGGGAACAATACAAAGAGGATTACCAACGGCCGCTGGGGCAGATGAACTAACGCTAGTCTCGTTAGTGTAAGGAGGCTACAATTAAACCTCCGTGAGTTAAAAGTCAATACTTATCAGTGCACTCAGCTGTGTAGACCGGCATCAACATGTAGAAAGCGATATTTCAATCTGCTCTGTCTGCGCAGTCCACTCTTGTACACCGCACTGTTTTACGCAAACACAGCTCTACACTGCAAATAGCTAATTTTTACAAAACAAGCTAAAAGAAAAGCTGTCGGTTTGAAGTCTATTTTTCTTAGTTTGCAGGGAATCTTGAAATTTGGACAAATTCTTATAAACTTAAGCTGTCTGAAGAAACCATCCTCTCTGCTGGAGCGGTAAATATGGATGCATTATTAGACCAAAAAAAATACATGTGGCTACTTAATATGCACGTGAATGACGCAATCGTTATGGTCATGTTCTTCATTCTTGATAATGATGCTGGTTGTGTTATTATTATTTTGCCACAGCATCGTTTCATTGAAAATGAGACATACAGGACCTGCTTATCAGTCCATTCATCATTAAAGCTGGGCTTTTCCACAACTTTTCGCTTCAGGCTCTTTGACAGTGATATTTTTGTCAGCCCATTTTCCACCAATCAAGACTGCATACTAAAACCATGTTTCCATAATAATAATATACAATAATAATAATAATTACAAGGTCCTGATTATTACAGATTCCCTGGATATTACATTTTGATGTGATGTCATAAAAAAAATTTATGTTAACATGGCACACTAATAAACAAGAAATTTTGAAAAGGGCACTTCATATCAAAAAGGTTGCCGACCCATGGTATAGTATGTCGAAAAAAGTGATTAAAAGTCATAGTATAGTATGTCGAAAGAATTGATAAAAACATCATAGTATAGCATGTTGAAAAAGTCATAGTATAGCATGTTGAAAAAAGTGATAAAAAAGTCATGGCATAGTATGTCGAAAGAAGTTGGAAAAAGTCATAGTATAGTATGTTGAAAAAAGTGATAAAAAAGTCATAGTATAGTATGTCAAAAAAAACGATAAAAAGTCATAGTATAGTATGTTGAAAAAGTCATAGTATAGCATGTTGAAAAAAGTGATAAAAAAGTCATGGCATAGTATGTCGAAAGAAGTTGTAAAAAGTCATAGTATAGTATGTCGAAAAAAGGAATAAAAAAGTCATAGTATAGTATGTCAAAAAAAGTCATGGTATAGTATGTTGAAATAAGTGATAAAAAAGTCATAGTTTAGTATGTGGAAAAAGTTATAGCATAGTATGTCAAAAAAGTGATAAAAAAGTCATAGTATACTATGTCGAAAAAGTCATAGTATAGTATGTTGAAAAAAGTGATAAAAAAGTAATTGTATAGTATGTCAAAAAAACGATAAAAAGTCATAGTATAGTATGTTGAAAGAATTGATAAAAACATCATAGTATAGTATGTCGAAAAATGTGATAAACAAGTCATAGTATAGTATTTTGAAAAAAGTGATAAAAAAGTCATGGCATAGTATTTCGAAAAAAGTGTTAAAAAGTCATAGTATAGTATGTCGAAAAAAGGAATAAAAAAGTCATAGTATAGTATGTAAAAAAAAGTCATAGTATAGGAAATAAGTGATAAAAAAGTCATAGTTTAGTATGTGGAAAAAGTTATAGCATAGTATGTCAAAAAAGTGATAAAAAAGTCATAGTATACTATGTCGAAAAAGTCATAGTATAGTATGTTGAAAAAAGTGATAAAAAAGTCATTGTATAGTATGTCAAAAAAAACGATAAAAAGTCATAGTATAGTATGTTGAAAGAATTGATAAAAACATCATAGTATAGTATGTCGAAAAATGTGATAAACAAGTCATAGTATAGTATTTTGAAAAAAGTGATAAAAAAGTCATGGCATAGTATTTCGAGAAAAGTGTTAAAAAGTCATAGTATAGTATGTTGAAAAAAGTAATAAACAAGTCATAGTATAGTATGTCGAAAAAGTCATAGTATAGTATGTTGAAATAAGTGATAAAAATAGTCCTAGTTTAGTATGTCGAAAAAGTTATAGCATAGTATGTCAAAAAAGTGATAAAAAAGTCACAGCATAGTATGTCAAAAGAAGTTGTAAAAAGTCATAGTATAGTATGTCGAAAAAAGGAATAAAAAAGTCATAGTATAGTATGTCAAAAAAGTCATAGTATAGTATGTTGAAATAAGTGATAAAAAAGTCATAGTTTAGTATGTGGAAAAAGTTATAGCATAGTATGTCAAAAAAGTGATAAAAAAGTCATAGTATAGTATGTCAAAAAAGTCATAGTATAGTATGTTGAAAAAAGTGATAAAAAAGTCATAGTATAGTATGTCAAAAAAAGTCATAGTATAGTATGTCGAAAAAAACGATAAAAAGTCATAGTATAGTATGTTGAAAGAATTGATAAAAAGTAATGGAATAGTATGCCGAAAGAAGTTGTAAAAAGTCATAGTATAGTATGTCGGAAAAAGTAATAAACAAGTCATAGTATAGTATGTTGAAAAAAGTGATAAAAAAGTCATGGCATAATATTTCGAAAAAAGTGTTAAAAAGTCATAGTATAGTATGTTGAAAAAAGTAATAAACAAGTCATAGTATAGTATGTCAAAAAAAGTAAAAAAAAAGTCAAAGCATAGTATGTCGAAAAAATCAAAAAAAAAGTCATAGTATAATATGTCGCAAAAAGTGTTAAAAAAGTCATAGTATAGTATGTCAAAAGAAGTTGTAAAAAGTCATAGTATAGTATGTCGAAAAAAGGAATAAAAAAGTCATAGTATAGTATGTCAAAAAAAGTCATAGTATAGTATGTTGAAATAAGTGATAAAAAAGTCATAGTATAGTATGTCGAAAAAGTCATAGTATAGTATGTTGAAAAAAGTGATAAAAAAGTCATAGTATAGTATGTCAAAAAAAGTCATAGTATAGTATGTCGAAAAAAACGATAAAAAGTCATAGTATAGTATGTTGAAAGAATTGATAAAAACATCATAGTATAGTATGTCGAAAAAAGGAATAAAAAAGTCATAGTATAGTATGTCAAAAAAAGTCATAGTATAGTATGTTGAAATAAGTGATAAAAAAGTCATAGTATAGTATGTCAAAAAAGTCATAGTATAGTATGTTGAAAAAAGGAGATAAAAAAGTCATAGTATAGTATGTCAAAAAAAGTCATAGTATAGTATGTCAAAAAAAGTGATGAAGTCATAGCATAGTATGTCGAAAAAATCTAAAAAAAGTCATAGTATAATATGTCGCAAAAAGTGTTAAAAAAGTCATACTGTAGTATGTCGAAAAAAGTGATTAAAAGTCATAGTATAGTATGTCAAAAGAATTGATAAAAACGTCATAGTATAGTATATCGAAAAAATCATAGTATAGCATGTCGAGAAAAGTGATAAAAAAGTCATGGCATAGTATGTCAAAAAAAGTGATAAAAAAGTCATAGTATAGTATGTCGAAAAAATTCATATCATTGAATGTCAAAAAAGTGATAAAGTCATAGTATAATATGTCAAAAAAAGTAATAAAAAAGTCATAGCATAGTATGTCAAAAAAATCAAAAAAAAAGTCATAGTATAATATGTCGCAAAAAGTGTTAAAAAAGTCATAGTATAGTATGTCGAAAAAAGTGATTAAAAGTCATAGTATAGTATGTCGAAAGAATTGATAAAAACGTCTTAGTATAGTATGTCAAAAAAGTCATAGTATAGCATGTCGAAAAAAGTGATAAAAAAGTCATGGCATAGTATGTCGAAAGAAGCTGTAAAAAGTCATAGTATAGTATGTCTAAAAAAGTGATAAAAAAGTCATAGTTTAGTGTGTCAAAAAAGTTATAGTATAGCATGTTGAAAAAAGCAACAAAAATGTCATAGTATAGTATGTCGAGAAGTGATTAAAAAAAATCATAGTAAATTACAGCATGTTGAAAATAGGGTTAATAAAGTCATAGTACATATAAAAAAAAAATTCTTCCTTCCTGGAATGTATATGTTGAACCAATTGCACCATACAGGTCTTGAACACTCAACTTGCTGTCTTTTAATCATTCACTTATGAGCCTAAGCTATCTGATTTGATGAACGCAGTCTTGTTTCCATAATTTGGCTCTTTCACTTAGTATGTCGGCCCTCAAAATTTACTGAGCTCTGTGGGTTTTGAACATGCAACCTTTGAACTTCAAATCATTCTCTTATCCTTCTAAGCTATGTGACACATTTGTCTCTCTCACTTTGTGTATAGACCTCAAAACTTCAAGAGACATGTAGGATTTGAACACACAACCTTCTGTCATCCAATGATTCTCTTATACCTCTAAGCTATCTGATCAGACCCAAAAGGCAGTTTTTTAACATATTAGTCTCTTTCTTTCAGTGTATAGGGCCTCAAACATCTTAGAGACCTGTAGAATTTGAACTCTCAACCTTCAGGGTCCCAATCATTTTCCTTTGCCACTAAACTACCTGAGTCAGCAAACAAAGAAGTTTTTGGCATATTTGTTTCTTTCACAAAGTATACCAGACCTCAAAACTTCAAAACTTAACCACATGAGATTCAAACACTCAACCTTCTGTGTTTCAATCCTTCTCACATCACTCTAAGCTATCTGACCTGACAGAAGTGTCTATGATTTTGGCATATTCTTCTCTTTAACTTAGTATATTTGACCATAGTATAATATGTCGGAAAAAGTGATAAAAAAGTCATAATATATTATGTCAAAAAAAGTGATAAAAAAGTTATAGTATAGTATCTCATAAGTGAAGAAAAAAAAGTCATAGTACAGTATAGTATGTCGAAAAAAGTAACAAAACTCTCATAGTAAGCATGTAAGATTTGAACACTGAATCTTCTGTCTTCCAACCATGAGCTTATCAACCTAGGCTATCTGACCTGAAATAAAATTGAAAAAAGTTTTTGTAAAAAAGTCATAGTATAGTATGTCGAAAAAAGTGACAAAAATGTCATATTATAGTATGTCGAAAAAAAGTAATGAAAAAGTCATAGTATAGTATGACATAAGTAATAAAAAAGTCATAGTATAGTATGTCGAAAAAAGGAATGAAAAAGTCATAGTATAGTATGTTGAAAAAAGTGATAAAAACGTCCTAGTATAGAATGTTGAAAAAAGTTATGAAAAAGTCATAGTATAGTATGATATAAGTAATAAAAAAGTCATAGTATAGTATGTCGAAAAAAGTAATGAAAAAGTCATAGTATATTATGACATAAGTAATAAAAAAGTCATAGTATAGTATGTTGAAAAAAGTCATATAGTATGTCGAAAAAAGTGATAAAAAAGTCATAGTATAGTATGTTGGAAAAGGTAATAAATAGTAATAGTAATAGTAATAGTAGTAATAGTTAGTATATTGAAAAAAGTGATATATAGTCATAGTATAGTATGTTGAAAAATGTGATAAAAAAGTCATAGGATACAATGTCCAAAAAAGTCATAGTATAGCATGTTGAAAAAAGTGATAAAAAAGTTATAGTATAGTATCTCATAAGTGATAAAAAAAAAAGTCATATAGCATAGTATGTCGAAAAAAGTAACAAAACTGTCAGAGTAAGCATGTAAGATTTGAACACTGAACCTTCTGTCTTCCAGCCAGGATCTTATCAACCTAGGCTACCTGACCTGAAACAAAGATGACCTTTTTGAAAAAAAGTCATAGTATAATATGTTGAAAAAAGTGAAAAAAAAATCATAGTATAGTATGTCAAAAAAAGTGATAAAAACGTCATAATATAGTATGTTGAAAAAAGTAATGAAAAAGTCATAGTATAGTATGATATATGTATGTCGAAAAAAGCAATTAAAAAGTCATAGTATAGTATGTCGGAAAAAGTAATAAATAGTAACAGTATAGTATATTGAAAAAAAGTGATAAAAAGTCATAGTATAATATGTCGAAAAAAGTGATAAAAAAAGTCATACTATAATATGTAAAAAAAATAGATAAAAAAGTCACAGTATAATATGTTGAAAAATGTGATAAAAAAGTCATAGTAAACAATGTCGAAAAATGTCATAATATAGTATGTCAAAAAAAGTAATAAGAAGTCATAGTATAGCATGTTGAAAAAGTGATTAAAAGTCATAGTAAGTATGACATAAGTAATAAAAAGTCATAGTATAGTATGTTGAAAAAGTCAAATCATAGTATGTCAAAAAAGTGATAAAAAAGCCATAGTATAGAATGTCGAAAAAAGTGATAACAACGTCATAGTAAAGTATGTCAAAAAAGTTATAGTATAGCATTTCGAAAAAAGTAACAATAATGTCATAGTATAGTAGTCGAGAAGTGATTAAAAAAAGTATTAGTACATATAGCATGTTGAAAAAGTCATATTACATATAGAGAAACACACTGCTTATTCCTGGAATGTACATCTTGAAACCAATTACACCTTACAGGTTCTGAAGAAGCAACTTTCTATCTTTCAACTATCACTCTAAGCTATCGGACTCGACAAACACGTTCCTGTTTTCATCATTTGGCTTTTTCACTTGGACCTTAAATTTTACTGAGACATGCAGGATTTGAACACTCAACCTTTGGACCTCAAATCATTCACTCATCCTTCTAAGCTAGCTGATTTGATACAAAACTTACATATGTCGAAAAAACTGATAAAAAAAAGTTATAGTATAGCAGTTCTTTACTTATTTTTAATTGCGACTTGCAACCACAGAAGAAGAAGGTGCATACGTTCGCACAAAAAAAGCAACAACAAAACACAGTTTCAAAATAAAAGCAATGCAGTTGTATTCCATGCATGATGTACACTTATTTACGTCTGATTGCTAACTTCCCATTGACCTCACGCGAAATGGTTAGGGCTGCCCAAAAGGCCGGATGTGGCCCAGGGGCCGTACAATGCCCAGGTCTGGTATAGCATGTCGAAAAAGTGATAAAATACTAATGGTATAGTATGTCGAAAAAGTAATGAAAAAGTCATTGTATAGTATATCAAAAAAAAGTCATGGTATAGTATGTTGAAAAATGTGATATAAACGTCATGGTATAGTATGTCGAAAAAAGTGATTAAAAAATCATGGTATATTATGTCAAAAATAGTCATAGTATAGTATGTTGAAAAAAGTGATAAAAAAAAGTCATGGTATAATATGTCGAAAAAGTTGAGAGGAAGTGGTGGAAGTGGTTTTATTTAGTGGTGGGGGAAACCGGAGCACCCAGAGAAAACCCCATGCAGACAAAGGGAGAACATGCACACTCCAAAAAGAAAAGTGCATGACAACCTGGGTGCAAACCCTGTACCTTCTTGCAATGAGGACACAATGCCACCATTGGGCCCCCATGATCACAGTGTGTTATGTTGAAAAAAGTGACAAAAAGTCATAAAAAAAGTCATAGTTTAGTAAGTCGAAAAAAGTCATAGTCCATCCATCCATCCATCTTCGTCCGCTTATCCGGTGTCGGGTCGCGGGGGGAGCAGCTCCAGCAGGGGACCCCAAACTTCCCTTTCCCGAGCAACATTAACCAGCTCCGACTGGGGGATCCCGAGGCGTTCCCAGGCCAGGTTGGAGATATAATCCCTCCACCTAGTCCTGGGTCTTCCCCGAGACCTCCTCTCACATGGGGACGTCTGTGGAACCTCCCTAGGGGGAGGTGCCCAAGGGGCATCCTTACCAGATGCCCGAACCACCTCAACTGGCTCCTTTTCGGCGCAAAGGAGCAGCGGCTCTCTCCGAGCTCCTCACGGATGACTGAGCTTCTCACCCTATCTCTAAGGGAGACGCCAGCCACCCTCCTGAGGAAACCCATTTCAGCCGCTTGTACCCTGGATCTCGTTCTTTCGGTCATGACCCAGCCTTCATGACCATAGGTGAGGGTAGGAACGAAAACTGACCCGGTAGATCGAGAGCTTTGCCTTCTGGCTAAGCTCTCTTTTATAACGGTGCGATAGATTGAATGCAATACCGCACCCGCTGCGTGATTCTCCGACCAATCTCCCGCTCCATTGTCCCCTCACTCGCGAACACAACCCCAAGGTACTTGAACTCCTTCACTTGGGGTAAGGACTCATTCCCTACCTGGAGAAGGCATTCCATCGGTTTCCTGCTGAGAACCATGGCCTCAGATTTAGAGGTGCTGATCCTCATCCCAACCGCTTCACACTCGGTTGCGAACCGATCCAGTGAGTGCTGAAGGTCGCAGGCCGATGATGCCATCAGGACCACATCATCTAAAACAGCAGCGATGAGATCCCCAGCCCACCAAACTGCAACCCCTCCCCAACCACGCCTCGATATCCTGTCCATAAATACTACAAACAGGATTGGTGACAAAGCGCAGCCCTGGCGGAGGCCAACCCTCACCTGAAAAGAGTCCGACTTACTACCGAGAACCCGGACACAGCTCTCGCTTTGGTTGTACAGAGATTGGATGGCCCTGAGAAGAGACCCCCTCACCCCATACTCCCGCAGCACCTCCCACAGTATCTCCCGGGGACCCGGTCATACGCCTTCTCCAAATCCACAAAACACATGTAGACCGGTTGGGCATACTCCCAGGCTCCCTCCAGGATCCTTGAGAGTGAAGAGCTGGTCCGTTGTTCCACGACCAGGACGGAATCCGCATTGTTCCTCCTCAACCCGAGGTTCGACTATTGGCGAACCCTCCTTTCCAGCACCTTGGAGTAGACTTTACCAGGGAGGCTGAGAAGTGTGATACCCCTATAATTGGCACACACCCTCTGGTCCCCTTTTAAAAAGGGGAACCACCACCCCAGTCTGCCACTCCTTTGGCACCGTCCCAGACTTCCACGCAATGTTGAAAAGGCGTGTCAACCAGGACAGCCCCTCCACACCCAGAGCCTTGAGCATTTCTGGACGGATCTCATCAATCCCGGGGCTTTGCCACTGTGTAGTTGTTTGACTACATCAGTGACTTCCGCCTGGGAAATCGACGACAATCCCCCATTATCCTCCAGCTCTGCCTCTAACATAGAGGGCGTATTAGTCGGATTCAGGAGTTCCTCAAAGTGCTCCTTCCACCGCCCTATTACCTCCTCAGTTGAGGTCAACAGTGTCCCATCCTTACTGTACACAGCTTGGATGGTTCCCCTTCCCCCTCCTGAGGTGGCGAACAGTTTTCCAGAAGCACTTTGGTGCCGACCGAAAAGTCCTTCTCCATGTCTTCTCCAAACTTCTCCCACACCCGCTGCTTTGCCTCTTTCACGGCAGAGGCTGCAGCCCTTCAGGGCCGCCGGTACCCTGCAACTGCCTCCGGAGTCCTCCGGGATAACATATCCCGAAAGACTCCTTCTTCAGTTGGACGGCTTCCCTGACCACCGTTGTCCACCACGGTGTTCGTGGGGTTACCGCCCCTTGAGGCACCTAAGACCCTAAGACCACAGCTCCTCGCTGCAGCTTCAGCAATGGAAACTTTGAACATTGTCCACTCGGGTTCAATGCCCCCAGCCTCCACAGGATGCACGAAAAGCTCCGCCCGGAGGTGTGAGTTGAAAGTCTGTTGGACAGGGGCCTCCTCCAGACGTTCCCAATTTACCCGCACTACACGTTTGGGCTTACCAGGTCTGTCCAGAGTCTTCCCCACCCTCTGACCCAACTCACCACCAGATGGTGATCGGTTGACAGCTCTGCCCCTCTCTTCACCCGGAAGTGTCCAAAACATACGGCCTCAGATCAGATGAAACGATTATGAAATCGATCATTGACCTTGGCCTAGGGTGCTCTGGTACCAGGTACACTTATGAGCATCCCATATGTTCGAACATGGTGTTCGTTATAGACAATCCATGACTAGCACAGAAGTCCAACAACAAACAACCACTCTGGTTTAGATCAGGGAGGCCGTTCCTCCCAATCACGCCTCTCCAGGTGTCTCCATCATTGCCCACGTGTGCGTTGAAGTCCCCCCAGCAGAACAATGGAGTCCCCCACTGGAGCCCCATGCAGGACTCCAGTCAAGGTCTCAAGAAGGCCGAATACTCCGAACTCCTGTTTGGTGCATATGCACAAACAACAGTCAGAGTTTTCCCCCACAACCCCGCAGGCGTGGGAGGCGACCCTCGTCCACGGGGTAAACTCCAACACAGCGGCGCTCAGCCGGGGCTTGTGAGTATCCCCACACCCGCCCGGGCGCCTCACACCCTGGGCAACTCCGGAGAAGAAAAGAGTCCAACCCCTATCCAGGAGTATGGTTCCAGAACCAAGACTGTGCGTAGAGGTAAGCCCCACCAGATCTAACCGGTAGCGCTCCACCTCCCGCACCAGTTCCGGCTCCTTCCCCCACAGAGAGGTGACGTTCCACGTCCCCAGAGCCAGCGTCTGCTGCCCGGGTCTGGTCCGCCGAGGCCCCTGACCTTCACTGCCACCCATGCGGCATGTCGCAAAAAAGTGACAACGGTTCCTCCCACAGGTGGTGGGCCCATGGGATGGAGAGGGAGTCATAGTATACTATCTAAAAAATTTCCATATTATAGTATGTCGAAAAAAGTCATGAAAAAGTCATTGTATAGTATATCAAAAAAAGTCATAGCATAGTACGTTGAAAAAAGTGATAAAAAGTCATAGTATAGTATGTCCAAAAAAGTCATAGTATACTATGTCAAAAATAGTCATAGTATAGTATGTCCAAAAAAGTGATACAGAAGTTATAGTATAGTATGTAGATAAAACTCATAGGATAGTATATTGAAAAATTTCATACTTTAGTATAGTATTTGAAAAAAGTGATAAAAACGTCTTAGCATAGTGTGTCAAATAAAGTCTGGAAGAACATGCAAACTCTACACAAAAATGCCTAGCCCATACTGGGAATCAACTAAGGGTGAGAGTCTGCAGCAACTACTTTCTGGTGCTAGTTGGAACAGTGCTAACCACTGAGCTACGTAGAGCTAAATAAGGCGTGTCGTAAACAGTCACAGCAATAGACACACATAAACGCAGAAAAAGCCTGAAAGAAGCACTAAACTTAAATACTGATAGCACAAACACTGTAAAAGATATAAAAAAGCTGAATAATACTGTAATATCTGAAGGTTTTGTAAACGGTCTTAAGTTTGAATGATGTCTGTAGTTAAAAGTAAGGAGGAGGAGTAGCATTTAGAAAGATTTAAAGATTTCTCCATTGACTTTCAATTTAAAAAGAAAAAAAGCTTAATATTTAAAAAAGTTGAATACAAGCACAAATGTCCTTAACGAGCTGAACATTTTATTTTAATGGTTTTTGTAACTGAAAGTATGCAAAAGTAGTAGGCAACAGAAGAATAGGATAACATTTCTGAATCAACATAAAAACAATTATATTTACATTGTCGATTTCTCACTTGGAATACTAAAGCACATGTCCTCTGATTATGTGGTGGTATAACAGTTTTTTTTCTCAGCAGTACACCAAGGAAGTGCTTGAGCACTTAAAGAAAAAATAAAATTTTGCAAATGATGGCAGAGCATCATCACACCAAGTGTAAATGTCCTTGTAAATATCAATTGCATTCTTGCTGGTAGCATAACTTGTGAGTTATGAAACCTCTTTCATGTCTAAACTGAGTAATCTGTGTCCTCAAAAGCTGTTGTTTTGTTGCTGCAATAATAATGAGCTTGACACTTTGTTAACATGTATTCCAATTGTTTTTTTTTATAAACTCACCCTGTAGGTAGATCATAAAAATACTTATGTCATAAACCGCATAAGTAATTTCTAGTTCAACCAATAAATTCTCTCACATCAAAGCTTGTGTTCTCTCAAAATCCATTGCGCTGTTTTCTGCCAAAACAGAGAGGCTAATGAGGCTGGAGGGAGCATAGTTCACTGAGTGATCATCTTTATTGTTTTATATTTTCAAAATGTAACACTGGGACTTGTCCTGTGGTATACCCCAGAGACAAACTGGATAGCAAAATGACAACTTGAAAAAACATGTTTTCAATTTGGCGCATGTGTGTGTGCATGTGTGTATGTGGTCTAAAGGTCTAAAATTGGCAAATGGCATTGATTCTAACACTGCCCCACTGAACGAGAAACAACAATATTTCCAACCATTCATATCCTCCATAGAGAGCATGGAATGCTGAAAAGATGCTGTTCCGTAAGATCTTTTGTCTGTTTATTTGTTGTATAAGAAAATATCACAAAGTGGGCTTTAATCTTTAATTGCAACATTTTTGTCAGAATCAAATCTCTGCTGGCAGTAAAATATCTATAAACAGAAAACTTCATTTGACAAAGGCCCTACTGTATCTGATATAATGAGGCTGCATCAAATCTGGTCTTTTTCCATAAATCCACCCCCATTTTCATTTACTTTACACTTGAGGATTTTGAGCTGATGGAGCACTGTAACACAAATCTTTTCAGAAAAGGCTTTCAGGTGGAGGTACTTGGATAAAATTGAAGTTTTTATATTTATATTCAATACAGTACATGCAGTAGATGCATTTGCAAAAGCTTTGCTCACTTTCACTTAGTCAGTCTCCCTTTCTCCCAACTTTCCCCTCTCCCTCAGACAACACCAATTATAGGAATAAGAAAGGAAGGCAGGAGAATTGGAGAAACATTTCCGAAATGTGATGTTGTTCCATCAATGCTGTAAGAATAATCCCATACCAATACAGGTTCTGCACTGTGTACAGCAGACTCTCAAGATAGACTGAGAAATGTTGGTGCCTGTGTGCTTGTGTATGTGTGTTCATGTGTTGCACACTAATGAGTACAGATCAAGATGGATGCCAGAAGGGTTAAAGTGCTCTTTGATCTTCTTTAATCTGTTGGTTCCTTCAGCACCATGTTTGCCTAAATTGATTATTAGAAATACTGGAGAACTGCTGCAGATATTCCCTCCATCTCTCAGTAGCTTAGTCCTACTGGGAGCCTCTCTGACACCTGGCTTTTCCTGACAGATTGTGTTGTTCAGAATTCTAATTGTCAGAAAGGAAGCAGTTTGTAATCTAAAGACCTCACACCAACTGTGTCTGCTTACAATTGATGTCACAGTGAAGGTAGGAAGCAGTACTGGGAGCAATCATGTCCCACTGTTGTGAAGCACAATGCACATCATACAGACATTTGTCCTTTTGTAGAGGATTAACACATTAGAAATGAATGCATCTCAAGAATCTGCAGTATAATCTGTTAAAGTGTGCTGAAGTGTTTTTCAAATGTATTTATCTCAATTTACTAACATCATACCAAATACTGTATTTTGTGACAGTATAATGTATCTCGCTAGTATTGCATTTTAATGCCTCTAGATCATTAACACAGTCAGAAAAATCTGTCAAAAATCAATGATCATGCTAACCGTGTAATCATGCCTCATGTTATGCTATATAATCAGCCAATATGCTTCCCAGAAACACCCTCAGTAACCTCTACAAGCTCTACAGGCCTGAAGTCTTATCATCTGTCAGAGGGCTCCACCTGTGCTCATAGAACTAGAGTTCTAAGACCTGGTCACACCAGAAAGTGGTACTGTTAATTTGTGCGTCATCACAAAATAATATCAGCATGTGGTTCTATAAGCTTGGTGACACAGGGATACTTGCAGGGCTATAGTTGAAGAACTATTGTAGCTGTCAAGCTTACCGCGTACATGCTAGCAACAGCAGTTACTCATCAGCATCATGTCTGGGTGCTGTGATTTCCTCTCATACCAAAAATGTTAGGTTTGTGCTCCTGTCAGTGCCATATGACCAAAAGCAAAAAGACTGAAGTTGGTCGCCGGGCGCTTGCAGCTCGGGATAGGCCTATGGAATGGATTAAATGCAGATAACAAATTTCATTTATCTGTGAATGACAATAAAGGCACCTTTAACCTTTGATTGTTATGGGTGGTGACATTGTTACATAGTATGTCAGTTTATCTGAAGTCAAAATGACCCACAATGGGTAATTATTAAAGTAAGAATATGCTGATGTAATTGTATTTATCTCATATTGTTGATCCCACAGGCTCTGTACTTGTATGGCACTATGGTATTTTGAAGAAACAAACACATTCAATTGGTACTGTATAAAAAGAATGTGTGTCACAATTATGTAGGCTATGGTGTGGATTAAACATTATCTGTTGTGGCAGTGTGTAATGGAAGTTTATAAAGTTGTTCTCCTATTTAATCCCCGTGCTCATTGTTCTACTTCATTGGTAACCCAGCCCGTGCCTTATCTAGCACAACCCCAGCAATCACAAAAGTTTAGGGAGGGTATGACATGTCTGTGTACCTAGTGGGGTTCATCAACTGCCAACTAAACTAAATACTCTGCACCACATTCCCCCCAAACAGAAATATTTCTCCTTCTGTCTGGCTGCCTGTGCTGTGGGCTGAATGGCTGATGTATCTGCGTTTCACATTTGATCACAGGGAGGCAGCTGAAGGCAGCCGAAGTCAGCAAAGCCCTAGGTTCAGGCAGGAGTGCTTCCTCACAAAGAGTCCCTTTTCTCAGGGGGGTGCCATAAATGTTTGCCTCACAAATTAAGAATTCATTTAAAAGTGCTGGTGCAAAAACTCTCAGAACCAATTACCATTTCTGTCTGAGATACAGTCTCTGGAGGCTGGGGGAGGAAGAGGGGGATCGTAGCCTCGATGATTTTCTATTTTTAGAGACTTAAAGTGTCCCCTTAGACAGGTGTTTTGAAGAGCCTTGGGTAGATCTAGCTAGCAGACTCCTTTTCTTCCTCCAACCTTTTTTATGTTTTCCTCCATTTTGTCCTCTCAGTCGCTCCCCAGCCACAATCTCCTCGGCTGTTTTATTGAAAACTCATCTTGATTTGACTATTTCCCCTTCCCAGGACACATCTACCATCTCTACCAAGGTGCATTGCATTCACATCACATTTAAGGCATTTGGCTGATGCTTAGAGTGACTTATGCTGAGTGAGACCAATGTCAAACCTCTGCAGAGTTTTGGGAAAAGTCTGTCCAACCATTAAGCCACCCTACAAGGAACACATAAATGTTCTATAATATGAGTTCTCTGAAGTATATCTCTATTTCGATTTAATAAAATCTACATTTGATATGCTAATTTCAGTTTGATCTTGAGGTTTTATTTACCCTTAATCTCAAAACACACCTTCCCCTAAATTATTTACACATCATTCAGATAATTAATGTTAATTATGAACAGTTGATATCAAATTATGCTAAATGGTGTATTTACATTTTAGAATTTAAAAAGCATCAAACTTGTTAAGAAAACCCCAAAAGAAACTGAAAGAAAAGCTTACTTATTCCTTTCAAGTCTGGTGACAAGGCTTTTTTATCCTTAACATTTAATTAAGAGTGAGGTTATGAAATAACTATCTGTTGGTGTTTAACCTCCACAGGAATTCAGAATGCGTTTTATTTCATTACGGCATCTTTTGCGATGCCGAGGGGCCCCAGAGGCCGAACTTGTCACCATCAAACTGGCCGTCAAATTTAAATCTACTGTAAATGACATGCCATCACCATTCAACCCAAGAGATGGAGTAAAGGAAAAAACATTCATTCTAATATTTCCATTTAATGCTCTCACAGTCTCATACTTCCAGAACTGTCATGCTGATATGCACTGCCCCCCATTGACTCTGCCGGGAACTACATCATACTGTGGTGGCTGCTGAAACAGACAAAAGGTCTGAAATATAAAAAATCTACACCTTCACAAATTTAAAAAGGAGCAAACCATAGTGCAAATGCAATAGTAATGCAGATAATGTACAAATAATTAATTTGTTTAGGGGCATCTGCAGGACACTAAGCAGCTGCTATGTTTATGTATGCTTATGAACAGCTAAGTGTATAACATATGGCAATAAACTCACAGAACTGCCACAAAATTAGAAATTTGCCCAAGTGGAACACAAATAAAATGTCATGTACAAAACTGTAAATGATTAATGCTCACACTCTTAAAAGATTCATTTTCTCCACAAATTGCCATTTTGGGAAGGGACATTATGTCTTGGTAATTTCCTGACACACATTTTGCAATACTGATCAATAACAATGTGATAAGTGTTATGCTCTGACTGATAGATTCCCATTTGCAACCTGTACAGTGTTGGCAAACTCCTCGTTAACTGAGGCGGCGTAGGCTATGCATTATTTTACACCCCGTGGTAAGAGTGGCAAGTGCGTGCGTGCGTGCGTGCGTGCGTGCGTGCGTGCGTGCGTGCGTGCGTGCGTGCGTCTGTGTGTTTGTGTGTTGGGTGCAGGACAAGGGACGGAGGTCGTAATTAGCAGTTATACTAATGAGGCTAAAGGTCGATGTTAACAAGACAGAGTATCTAATTTAGATATGAATCTGCACACAGACCACAGGCTGTGAGAGACACACACACACACACACACACACACACACACACACAAAGGTGACTGCACCCACACACACTCAGAGACACTATTACTGATGTGTAGACGAAAAAAAGTGAGCCGACATTTCCATTCTGGAGGTGACATGAACTTGCTTGTGACATTTTGCACCCGACACTTAAACTCCCCTCTTCTTCTATTCAACCACTGCATCTCATTAATGCTGATAGCCAATTAACACAAGCAAGAATTACTAACCTTTCCCATTCCTCCTCCACAACACTAATGACCCCAGTGTGCTGTGCTACTTATCTTTATCCTTGCTATCCAAAGACACAAGTGAGTTTATTTCTACGCTTGGAGCCGGAGTTAATGCGGCAGCACTCATGAGGAAGAAGATGAATATAGTTGTGGTTCTGTTTATTGTCATAAAGGGCACCACCACCTACCAGTGGCTTTCATGAAGATTATATCTAGAGGTGAACTACTCACCCATGAGCACTTACTGCCCGCCTGTCTGATCATTTTTTTATGTCTGCCATTTTTTTTTTTTTTACATAGATGGTGCCAACCTTTATGTGCTAACCCCTGCATCTTGTGCTTCAACAGTGTCTCACAATAGGTTAAGCACAGTAGGCTATGTGCTGCAGTGTGCAAGGAGGGTGCAGATCTGAAGAAAGCTTTAAAACATAATGAAGAGAATAGTGCCTGTTTTCTGTGCTTGTGAGGATGTCTTTGCAGAAGTTTAGGAACAGGCTTTTGAGACGCAAGTTTTCAAGGACTGACATGAAGGATTAACACTCTACCTTTGACGTAGCTTGTAGAAAGCGCACAGGAGTGTTAGAGAAAGAAATAACAGCTCAACACAGTCTCTACATGCTTTAACTTTTTTTTTTTCATTCTTCCATACACACAAAGAGGAAGGCATGGAGAGACATGCAGACAGGGAAGAGAAGATATATAGGGGCCGAACCTTGCAGCTGCAATCCATCACTTCCTCAATTAACATTTGATTAGGGTAGATAGTGGTCTGTATCGACATTTCATTAGTAGCAGAGTCAGTATAGCACCATGCCAGTTATGTTAATGGCTTGGCTGGGCAGGAACCTTGCAGTCACACACCACAAATTGAAATAATGAAGATCTCTTCCCACTCTTATTTTACCTTGTTTTGCCTTCTAGGTAGCTAAAACTATTAGCCTAGATTTCTGCCTTGCAAATTTGTATTTTTCGAGCAGATGCACACGAATAAAGTGTGAATTTATTGTTTAAACTTGTAATAACAGATTCCAATTCAATTTTATTTTATTTATAGTGTCAAATCATAACAGAAGTTATCTTAGGACACTTTACAGATAAAGTAAGTCTAGACCACATTCTACAATTTATAGAGACCCAACAATTCCCTCCAAGAGTACGCATTTGGTGCGACGGTGGCAAAACTTCCTTTTAACAGGCGGAAACCTCAGGCAGAGGTTGGGGGCAGTGGAAACAATCTACACTGACATATTCTATCCATAACCTTTTAAGTTGAGATAACAAAGTTGTTAGCAAACAGTTGCCTATTTGCTCATCAAGCAGTTAGCAATCATTTGGAGTTTGGCCACCTAGCAAATGTCAGTCCAATATTACTCTCCTTTTGACTCTGTTTTTGGTCTCTACCTGCTCCTGAGAGAAATATGTGGCTCTTCAGCTGTAAATGCTCCACTGTCGTTAGCTAGTCACTAACGTCAGCTCTGTCCGCCACAACATGTATTACTCCATAGTAGGAGAGTACCAGTTTTCATGTCGCCAATTTGCATGAAAGGATTGTCAGCAAAAAGTAATGTACATACTATAAACAATACTTTTTTGAATAGTAGTTGGAGTTTTTTGTGGGCACTATACAGCATAGTGGATAGATTTCAGAGTTCCATTGTTATCATAATAGCAGTGATTAAAGTCACATTAACAAAAAGGAATGGACTAGATTTAAGAGGTCTGGAGAAAATAGAATAAACAGGTCTATAGCTGGATCGTTCACATAAACATCAACTGGCAAAGCGCTCACCATTTACCATTTCAGCTGTAATTCACCAAGTGTAAAAGTACCTGTAATTGCAGTATATGAACAAGATAGCAGTGTAGATGGCCAGCACAATCAATGATAACGATGTTTCTCTCCGTGGCATCAGAATAACTTTCGGTGAGTAATAAGATGCAATCGGAATGAGACCAAAATGAAGACGTCTGGGTTGAGACAGGTGTAGATGAAAAAATAGATGGATGGCAGGAGGGGGTATGACCTTTATTCTTGGCACCTACGGGGTAGGGATATTACCCAGTAGGCTCGTTGCTGAACGGATCGACCCAGGTTCACAACTCAGTCAGATCAATACCAGCCTTAATATAGTCCATACTAAACATTGGCTTTTTAATGAGATACCAGAGGCAGTTTTTCACCCCACCTCTCTAGATAAGTGCCTATCATGTTTCATTTCACTCCCATTTCAACCTCAGGAACCTCTGAACCCTCGGGGGGCAGCTTCAAATATTGAAGTTAACATTTCAGTACATTTGCTGACAACTAGAGGGTATTCTAATCTATGTTGTCTTAGGACATTATCATTCCTTTACGTAACAATGCTGAATACCAAATTCCCTTAAGAGCCCTCAGCAAATGTGTGTAAGCAATCCCGTGCTCTGAGCTATGTGAGCAGATATACTTGTATGTGTTTATGCACAATGGATATATTCAAGATAAATTTCAGTGACCTATGAAAGTTGAAAGTTTTATTTTCTGCCTCAAGACTATCATTCATCAGTTATAAAGTTATGAGTACTGCACTTGGTTATATAAACACATTTTAAAGTTCTCTGCTGCTCTGGAAGCTGAACAGTGTCCATTGTTTGACAAAGTGGCAATTATCTAAAAATAGCTCCCTCATGTGGTGAATAGCTACTCTACAATGATCTGCATGTCTCCTAATTTGTATTCCACAGGATGGAGTTTTACCTTACTTCTTGTGTATGAAGTTTCCAGCTGAAACCAAAGCAGGATACGAGCACAGCTTACTGTCAGTCTCTGAAGTTCTATCACTTCCACAAAATGTCAACATTTGTCCAGACCATTAAAGATTATTCAACCCCAAATGTCACATTTGCATTCTTTTGGAAGGCCAATTCCCCTGCAGCTCTCTGCTAAGATACATTATTTTACTTTCAGGCTAGACTTTTGAAGGGCTAAGGCCTCTCACCACAGCAAACCTCCATCATTAAATTTCCATAGGCTATGAAGTGATGTCTCTCAATAAGCAATTATCTGCATCAAATGTGAACCAAACCTGATGTGACTACAAATAGCGTGTCTTTAGATTTGATTGCACATTCACTGCTGTCCAGAATTCGTGCATTCCATGAAATATTTCATTTTCAAAAGTCTGCTCAGCCATCTCAGCAACAATACAGACATGACATATCAGTTCACACAATAACGCCAACAACAACAAGCTACAAACCCCCCTCTCCAACAAGTGCTCAGGCTCTCAGGAATCACAGTTCATTTTTCTTGAGGAAAAGTCTGCTCTTTCCATTCCTGGATAAACCTTGGAAGCAGTCCTTGAAGAGGACGGAGGGTCCGGGACTTACTTTGTTCTTCCTGGTACCTCCTGCCCCCCAACTCCCCCCAAGCCCTGGCACGACCTGGATAAGGTCTGATCGCACTGCCCTGCCCTGGGAAAGGGGAAGCCATTAACAGTCCCGTGAGAAGGACACATTCAAATAGGAAACCATACAGAATAAACACAGAATGAGCTCACCGTCGTGTTCCCATGACTCAAAATGACTGGATGTGTATGAGTGTATGTGCATGGGTGTGTGTCAGCCAGATAACCAGGAGTGTCGTGTGTTGACCCAGCCAACTCCTTGCATGAGTTTAGACTACAGATGGCACCTCCCATAGCAATAATCATACAGAAAGATTTGGACTTTGGGATACCAAATGAAGGTAACCACACCTGCACAGCACCACTATGAAATGTTACCAATTTTTGGAAATTTATCTTCAATCTTATTGGCAATTGTTACAAGATTGCCTTTGTTGGCACAAAAAAAGATGAAATACAAACAAAAACGGACATGTTTTCAGGTAATTGAAAGGCTTTCTAATGTTGGATAGATCACATGGATGTCAAATGTAGAATTTAAATTAAAGAGCTATTAGATTTGTGCACTTAAACACCAAGGGCTGCATTATACAGAGACTCAACAATAAGAGTTTTTAACATAATTCATTCTGGCAACAATTTCTTTTTATTATTCAAAAATGCCAGAAAATTGTGAAAAATGCCCATGAGCCAAAGTTGACGCCTTCAAATAGCTTTTTTTTTTTGTCCGACTAACTTGTGTCTTAAACACAAACATATTCAGCTCACTATCAAATAAGACAAGAACAAGCAGCAAATGTTCACATTGAAGCAGCTGGAACTAGATCATTTGGGGTATTTTTACCTGAAAATCAAAGCATTTGTCTTATTTCCTTCATTCTGTCTTGTTTCAAAGGTTTGTATTTTGTCAAATCTGTTCTCAGTTCCAGATGTGACATCAAAGTAATCTCCCTCTGAGTCAGCCACTGCCCACTGAGAGGCAGTAGAGTTCCAGTGTTTAGCACACCGCCCATGCAGTCCTAAGTGCTTTCTATGCCTGGAGCCAAGCATATCAAAAACACTTTCAATATTTCTTGATATACTGCAGGCAAAACCACATTTAATTAAGCCCCAAATTCACCTTAATAAAACACATCAAACCAAAGGCTGCAGAACAGTGCTGATATATCACCACAATATCCCAAGCCTACATTCACACTACATAAAAGGAACATTTCTATCAAAATAAAAACACACACCTTGTCCAATTCTTAACACTCAAGGTTTGATTTACGGCCACACCTTGGAACAATAACAGGTTGCTGTTCATTATTTCATGAAGATTTACTATGTGAACAATTTTAGCTTGAGGAGCTTAAGTGACATCATTTCACTTGGTGATGAGCCACGGCACTTCGCCGGAGGATGCCAACGTCATGTCACCCCGCTTCCTCTACTCTAGAATGGACAATCAGAGCGAGCTTCGCACTACACACAAGTCACATCCTCAGCCGGGCAACCTGAGAGTTGTATATATTATGTATACATAAGTAAATGGTGTGGTTGGGGGTTGTTCAAGGAGGCTTTGATTATGCTACAAAGAAGGCTAAGGTTGAGAGCACGAAAGACAAGGGTGGGTTTGCCTCTTTGGATACAAAACAGTATGTTCCAAGAAAAATACAATTACATCAATATTGTAGATGAGGGTACACACATGTACACACAAATAATGTGTTAGAATATAGAAATGTCTATAAAGCTGATCCAAAGCTGGGTTCTGTATTGTATGACCAATAAAGCATGTAAGAGGAACACTCTTTTACAATGGCTTAATTTAATTCTTGTCAGAAATCCAAATAGAGCGTAGGCACAGACAGGATGATACAGGGGTTTATAGGCTCAGCGATGGATATAATACAATGTTTATCTTTATAGGCCTGATGTTCATGGATGTGTGCGTGCACATTTACTCATATGTATGTCTACTTGTGTGTCAAAGCTTCTTTATATGTGAGTGTGTGCATGCATGTATTGTGTGAGTATATATCAAGGGGGATGGGGGTTGTCACTGAAAGCATGGTGCAGATTAAAAAGGGGGAGTGTGCAAAGGAGTAATGACAAGAAAGAGGGAGCCGAGGGTTCCCAAGGCAACCTGCTGCTCCCTGGCCCTTGCGAGCTGGCGTGGGGGGCCCTGTCTCATCTTGTGTTGTGCCTGAGCACCTGCACACTGTTTGCACAGGCAACAGTGATTATTTTGATGATCTCTTGGCTTGCTAGAAGTCTACATCACAGGCCATGTCCACTGATCTAACATCTCCCTCTAGATGTCATTCATTTATTCAGCTGGAAATGTGTGTGAGGAAATGCCATATACGCAGTAACAAAAAAGATCTAGCCCAGGAGTGGAGCAACAATCAGAGCAGACCCTGAATCCACACAGAGCCTGGCGGTTGCGATATGCGTGGCGTAGCCTTAAGCGATGGATCCCCATGTGTTGCAGCCTAATTTCTACAATCTCAATCAAAGTGGGGAATCTCAGCGGGAACTCTGCTGGATGGATTTGATTTGATGATGTTTTGGAGGATATGAAAGCATCGACAGCATTTGGTGGGTCACAGTATAAAAGTGGGGCAAAAATCTAACTCTTGAACACTAAGCAATGCAATCAAGTGCTGTGTGTTTCTTTGTTGGTCTGAAAGGGAAGTGACAGCACAACCGACCCTAGAGTATCATATTGAACTATTTAGAAATAATAAAAAGCCCAATATAATAACAATTATATTGCACCACTGAAGGGAAAGATGGCTGCACTGGGGTTTAGAAGAAGAAGCATAGACCAGTGCTCTTTGGAGCTGAGTCAGAGTCTGACTAAGTTATTACCATATGACATATTGTAATGTAATGTAGTTTTTGTAACTTACTATGGTGCCCTGGGCTATTTTGCTGCAAGCCACGGGATTCCATATGATCTTACTAATACTAATATATGAAAATGATCATGTCCTAATTTGATATTGCTAACTTTATAGGAAAATGTTGCTTATTTATAAAGTCATACAGAGCAATGTTAGCATTCATTTTGAGGTGTGTTTTTGTCCCGTAAGTCCAAAATTCACTCTGCTCTTAGCTCAGTTTTGCTCTCCACCATCTCCTGAGGTAAATATTAGGCTCTTTAGTTGCTCAATGCTTGGCTATATTTAGCAGCTAATCGCTAACTTATCTATATTGTGCTGGGCAGGTAGCGTACAGTGTGTTTATCAGAGCATTTTTTGCTCTCTGCAGCCAGAAACAACGCTGATGAGAGCAATTAGAGTGAATCAAAACAGTAAAGCTGTGCGCCGGAAAACCAAAACAATAATGAGCTAAAGGAAGCTAAACGGCTCTGTAGAGCTGAAAGGAACAGCGGTTAGCTAATAATTCTTTGTGAGTTTGTCACTATAAAGGATTCCTTTTAACATAAACATAGTGATTTGATCCATTGTTAATATAAAATAATATTAATAGCAGCTTTAATTCATGATTCAAATAATGTGCATTGGCACTTATGTATTAGCTGAAACAACAACAAGCCACCGTCTACACACACACAGTCACACACACTTTACCCCTCCTGAAGACCTTTGCATTTCCTGTTAGTCGCAATAATGCAAGAACAAGCAGCTCTACTTCCTGGTTCTCAGGCTGGCGAGGAAGGAACCGCAGTCTGGTCACACGGTGCTCACCGCTTCCCCCTTACCTCCACCCCACCCACCCTCTCTCCATTCTTCACACTTCTCTCTCTCTATCGCTCTGTTTTTCTTTCTCTTTCTCTATCTCTCTAATGTCACTGACTTTTTCATTGCTCCTCTTTCACCTTTGTCTCCCTTCACCTCCCACACAGGCCCACACAGACTACCTCTTACAGGAGAAAGCACACACACTCACAAACAAACGCGCTACATTTTCTCACTGGAGGCAGGATGTTCCCCAGATTGAAGGATATTTTTACATGTCACTGGCATGGCATGACAGTAAAAAACACAGCTTCTATATTTACAGGCTGTGTTTATCTCCTGGTGTAGAAAAAAGGATGTGGAAGTTGTATTTAAAAAGACAGCGGTGGAGAATTTGGAATAGGAAAAGGACAAGAGCCGTGTGAGTGGAGAGAGAGATAATGAGAGGGAATAGAGATACAGAGAGCAAGAAAAGGACACAGGCAGTCAATTCCCAATGTGCTGTTGCTGTAAAGTGCAGGGAAAGTGATCCACTGTAAACTCTCTTCCTAAAAATGGCCACTCAACACCCCAAACTCATGTTATAAATCATTCATTCAGGCCTCCAGAGCACCATACAGAGACTTGCTGATGCAGTTCCAGAACAAGTGCCGACAAAGTAGTGCTCTGCGCAGTTATGTGTCCCCATAGACGTGTTATAGCATCATTGTCTGGCTGTGAGCACCGTGCTCTTTGCTCGTGCTCCCAATGGCGTGTCCCATTAATGGGCTCTAGCTGGCCACAACTCGTTCCCGGCACGAGCCAAAATACTGCATTATTAATCAGCTTTGCTTGTTTACCCTGTGTGATCAACCTTCAAAGCAACCAGTATGATATGGCCACACGCATCCATGCATTCATTCCGCATGTACACACACACACACACACACACACACACGTTATTTACTCTCCACAATAATACCCCCAGGCCCGAAGCCCTGTGTGAAAAAAAAAATGGCGCTCTGGTTACGGGCAACAATGGTGGCATTTAATATGGGTTATGGTTACTAGGCAACCAGAAGCCGAGTGGACTGGTGCTGGATTACTGATTGTTTCATAATTAATTACGGATTATGAATAATTGATTGAGAAGTGTTGGGTATTTTACAGTTGTGTGTAAATGGGAGCCACTCCACTGCCTTACCCTCAGAGCGCATGTGTGTGCGCCCGCATGCAAATGATATGCATTTATGCACACAGCTATCATCTCTAGTGATGTGAATAGTGGATGATATATGAGGAAAAATGCTTTTTCTTTTTAGGTTTCTATGCAAATATCTCCCAGTCTAATAATATGATTTTCAGTTTTTCTTATTTCCTTCAATTCTTTGTTATTTTCAGTGATCTGAATGATACTAAACTGAGCGTCACGTTTTCCATGTTTTCCTTATATGACACAAAGTTATAACAAGACCCTGTTGTTCTCTATGGGGAGATGGGTTTAGAGAGTAGTGTGCGTGCATTAACAGATACAGAGACAGAGTTAGAAAGAGAGGCAAAAGAAGAGAGGAGTTTGTAGGTGAGAGGTAGATAAGCGGTGCGTAGGAGTTTGAGTGGGCCGAAGAGAGAGGGAGAGAGAGTGAGGGATGGAGCTGAAAGCAGATCTGGACAAAGGACCAGCCAGGAGAGAAAGCTGTCCTGTATTCCTTATTTCAAACAGAATCTAAGCAGCAAGACTAGTTTAAAAAGAAAAAAAAACACTTGCAAATCTATGTTTACATTTGTGACAAGAGATTGAGATAGTGACATTTTGCAAACAAGTATTTCATGGCATCTTAACCTTGCATAATATACAATATGATGCTTTACCGGAGGTGACCAGTAGGGGTCAATGACCATCACAACGTCCTCTTATAAAATAAAACAGCCCCTGGGAGTGTGCAAGTGGCAGGGGGGTGAAGGATCATGGCTTTGAGAAAAGCATTGAAAAGCATGGGAGGAGTGGGGGTGATGGAACACATTGAAATGAAAAAAAAAAGATACGCTTATGTGCAATTGTAAAATTTTTCAAGTTGTCTATCCTCTAGCACTACAATCCGTTACTATGGAAACACAGAGATATGTCAAAAATATGTTTTGAGATTGGCACTGTGGGTAAGGAGAATGATATGAGGCTCACAAAGGCTCAAAAAAAGAAAAAGTTGCATATCCATGTTCTTATGCGCAAACCTTATCACTTCACTTCAGTAAATTGTATGTTTTCACTTTAGTTAAAGGATCATATCATGATTTAAACGCCATTCAGTTTAAACATCATTAGGTAAACTGGAAAAAAACATTGCAGGGCAGTTTCTGTTATTAGATGATATATAAGGTTTTGACATGACAGCTGGAATATTTAAGCATAACAAGATGTGGAACAGTGAAGTTGGTAATGCTCTTCATGTCATGTCATTATGATTTCACTTTGACACAGCATAAAACACCAAATAGGGTTTAGGGAGGGTCTGAAAGATTGAACAGATTAATGGAGAAAAAGGAAAGAAAGAAAGAGAAGAGGGGGTTGTGGAGAAAGTAACGGAAAGAAATGGACACCAGTTTGTGTGGTATGAGCGGGAGATGCATAAAAGGAGGGAGGGAAGAAAGAGCAACGGCTGTCAATAGAAAACAAAGGAAGGAGGTGAAAGGAGAGGTTGATTACTGCCGTATCATTTTCCTCCTTCGACCCCCGCCATCACTCCTTCAAACCCCTCTCTGTCCTCGCCATAAATATATACACACTCACACACACACACTAAATAATGTTCTGGCTTCTTGGTATGAGTACTTGGTGATTGTAAAGATCATACACACCTCTATGATCTATAATGATCAACACAAATCTGCCAGTCTGATCAAATGTGTGTGTGTGTGTGTGTGTGTGTGTGTGTGTGTGTGTGTGTATAAGGCTGATGGTCTACAGGGAGGAGGAACACAAGGCTAAAAAGACCAACATTTGACTTCACAGAAAATGTACAGAAAAGACGGCCTGTAAGATGATAGACTAAACAAACATAGTATAGTCTACTGTAAGTAAGTAAATAAGTAAGACCTAGAGTTTATCATAGCATTCTTCTTAATTTTCTTAATTGAAAATAAAGTTAATAAAAAATGAAGGGAACTGAAACCATTTTTTAGTAAGAAGCAGGACACTCTGAAGACATTTAGGCACTCATCTCCTAAAAACAATGCAGGGCATTGTCGGCATAGCAATAATAAGAAAAAGTCCTCCAAATTTAATGACGAAAAAAGTTGTTTGATCATGCGTTCTTGAACAACAGAGAAGCGTTTTCTGATCTGACGCCCCTATCGACAGAACGACATAATTTCTTTGATGCTTCTAAAGCCTTTACAAATCAATGTTGGAAAATAAATCTGTTTTATGACGTGACAACGCTATGATTTGGGTTTGGTTAGACACATAAATGATAATAAATTAAGATTCAACTATAGAAATATTGAGAGGGAGAGATCAACTGTTCTAAGAAAAAACTGATAGTTGGATCCAGTAAAAGGGGTCATTTGAGGTGAGAAACAATTGTGGAGGTTCAGGAGATATAGTACATGTGTATATTTATTTACCTAGCAGTAGTAAAGCTGCCAAGGGTCAAAGTACAGACATAAAATAGCCTGACAGCTTTACTGATAAACTGCAGGCCTGCTGCTCTGTCCAGTTGTGTGTGTTTGTTTATTAGCAAGGATTTGAATCTGCACTAATGGTCTAACGGAGTATACAGTGTGGACAGCCAATCCATCTTCATGATAGTTGTTCTAAATACAAAGATTAGGTAACATGTCTGTTAGGTAATACTCAGGCACTGACTCTGAAGTGTCACTAAGGTGTGAGTTTGAGAGATGTGTTTAAAGTTCACACATGGTTCCTGTTTTTTTTTAAGCCCATAGAGATGTTCTAATTCGTTATGGGAGCTTCCTGCATAAAATCAAGGAGAAGGATGACTCCGCCTTTACCACAGAATGGCTGCGTTTATCTGTAATGGGCAGGCTTGCTAAATGCATGTGTGTGTGTGTGTGTGTGTGTGTGTACAAGGACACTGACATCCTCCATTCTCATCTGCGTTCACAAGCTATTAATTAGAGCGCTGCTATCACAGAGCCCGTGGCAATCTACCTACAAATAATCTCTCTCTTTCGATCTGTCTCCCTTTGAATGAGTGAAGATGGCTTTCTCTTTTATTTGAGTGACTCAACCCTCTGTGTCTTTCATTTTCATTCTCTCAAACAGTCATATTTATCCTGAGAGTCTCACAAAACCATATAGGCTTACATGGCAGTTTGAGAGTTTTCTTTTTTTTCTGTCCTTCTTTGTCACAAAGGTTGAGAGATAACCACATGCCTACTACAGGTTTACTGGCAAAGTCAGGAAGGATATACCTGAATAAACATGCACTGTGTGTGTATATGTGGGTGTGTGCTTGTGTGTGAGTGAGCACATATCCCACACGCTCCTGCAATAGGCACTTTTTATACGTATGTGCGTAAGTGTATTTGTTTGTGTATCTTTACATACAGTGAAAGGGTCTGTTGCTGCTCTACATGTTTCGGAGTGTATGTTAGTGTGTGTGTGTGTGTGTGTGTGTGTGTGTGTGTGTGTGTGTGTGTGTGTGTGTGTGTGTGTGTGTGTGTGTGTGTGTGTGTGTGACAGGTTGTAATTTAGCAAGGGAACATGGAGGCTCATGAAGGGGCAGGACCCAGGGGAGCCATCAGGCTGAACTTGCTGTTCCCGGGACGTGCCCTGGGAAGAGACCCGATGTCACTCGGACAAAAACAACACACACACCCTGTCAACCAGCAGGGAGGATGGATAGATGGGGAGAGGACAGGAGAACAATAAAAAAAAAGACGGAAAAGAGAATAATGACCGCCAGAGTTTAATGGACAGAGACGGAAGACAAAGAGAGAGATGAATAGATACCAAAAAAAAGAAGGAAACGAGACATGTAGAGATAGGAAGAGATGAAGAAAGTCAAATAAAAAGGAAAAAAAGTGAAGAGTGTGCAACCTATGCTCCCCCTGGAAATAACAAGTCATGACTTGGCAGAGTATGGCAGAGATTCTGAACCTGTAATGTTTTATAACAATACCTCACACTTGAACCTCTGCTGGATTTCCCAGTGGATGACTAATAGCTAACAGACAATATGGTTTAATTAAGCAGAAATAAATTCAGTGGTACTCTTCAAAGCCATACTGTTAAATGAGTCAACATTCTTTGTGTTTGTCGTAGATATCTTTAAATTGGTAGATCTCTTTAAATTGGACAGAGAAGAAAAAACCTGTATTCTGTCAGAAATGCAGCCTCCCCTCCTAAATAAGTACCAGCACAGCGGCAGCAGTCCAACAAAAAGTATTAAAGTACAAAAAACAGGATTAAGTGACAGCTGTGTTGGATAACGCGAACGCTCAAGATTAGTCAATTTGCTGCTGTCACACTCTCACATCGATGTGCCCCACCATAAATTTAAAGGCAACATCTGTGGAACATCCACCATTTACGCTGGGCTGCAACGATTTATGAGAGACATATTGGGGGGTTCAGACAGATGAATATTATCATTAGAAGGGCGTGGAGGAATGAGATGTATTTTGTGCGGCTATGATAAATGTGTGGAGAGCAGGCTCTACATGGGTCTTTGCCCCCCACTGCATCCCAATTACAGAGACTTCCTAATGGATATCCTCTTGTCTGTGCTCTCTGATCCTCCACTGAGGCCCTGTTTGTCTGTGTGTGTGTGTGTGTGTGTGTGTGTGTGTGTGTGTGTGTGTGTGTGTGTGTGTGTGTGTGTGTGTTCTCTTTTAACTACATTCGTGGGGTCCAAAAACCTGGAATACAGTATACTTGTGGGGTCCGGACAGCTTTGTGGGGCCAAAATGCTGGACCCCACAACATTAAAGGGCAGTTTGAGGGTTAAGACTTGGTTTTAGGATTATGGTTAGAATTAGGTTGTGGTTAGGGTGAGGGTAAGGGTAAGGGTTAAGGTTAGGCATTTAGTTGTGCATCTTAAAGGCATGAGCAGACATTTGCCATTTTAGTGGAAGAAACATCAAATTATCATTTATCCTATCATTTTCATTTTCAAATGACATATGCTGTGATCTTAAACTATATCTTACGATACTATATTATATTATACTATATTTTATTATAGTGTACTATACATACTATAACTCAATATACTGTACCTTAATATATTGTAATATTCTTTACTATATTTCACCCTATTATTCTGTACTATACTAAACTATACATTATTTTTATTTATTTTATTAGTTTATTTGTCAGGGACCATGCACAGTTCAGGCCCTGTACCAGAGTTAGCTATAAAGCTAATTTACAGACAATATAGACAATATAGACAATATAGACAATACAGACAATACTATCAAAACAGATAAAAACTTAACAACAAACATGTGACAAGCAATACATCACGTATAAACCAGAATACAAAATATACATTCCATGTTATAAAAAGATCAATGATCACATAGTTGATTCGCCTTCAGCCAAGTCCTTAAGGACATTTTAAAACTGCTGAGACTTGCACAATCTCTAATGTGAAGTGGAATTAAGTTTCACTTTTCTACTACAGTAAATTAAAAAGCTGATTGACCAAATTTAGTCTTCCTAAATTGAGTGTAACAGTCACCTCTTACAGAAGCCCTGGAGACCCTTACATTATCTCTGCAAAATGACACACATTGCTTGAGTGGGGGTGGTGCAATATCATGGGTCAGTTTATACATCAGGCACATGTCTGCAAAACAGAGAAAACTGTCACAGGTCAATAGGTTGTGTTTTTTTATGATCATGCAATGATGGTAGTTTTAATATACAGTACTATACTATACTATGTTACACAACACCGTACTATAATACACTATACTATAATGTACTATACTAAACTATACCTTAATATATATTATGTTATTATAATATACTTTACTGTATGTATGCTGTATTGTACAATTTTACCTAACCTCATATTTAATTATTGGTGATGTTCAGCATTGTCCTTTTTTGTTTTTGCCCTTGCATTCAAATATCTGCAGCTTGGTCGTTGGTGTTTTTTTCAGAAAGAGCTTTCAAATCTTAAACTCGTGTTAAATGCCAGAATAAAGCCATATGGATTTTTCTATATGAAAAATATAAAAGAGAATATTTGTTTATTCATAAAAAAGTGACTGAGAGCCAAGCCTGGCTTTTTTTTTTTTGCCTTCAAATAGTCGCAGACAGAAGACTGTGGATGAAATGATTGCACTGGTTTCAGACTAAGAGACTATCTGTAGAGAACTTGAACACCAGCTGCTGGATCTTTGACATGGCAGTGGTAGTATCAATACTGCCTTTTGTTTTTTATCCCCGATAATACATTAGTACTTTTTATCTGTGAAACCGGGTGTTGTTGTATGAGTTTACGCTGGTTACCTTTACACTACTAAATCTCTGTCAGTGAGGAAAAACACCCTGTTTCTGTGCCACTAGGTATGCTGGGGCTTCCAGGAAAGGGTTCAAAGCCTCTTCCTTTCCTCAGGGATCAAACAACGAAGGGATATTTACTGCTTTGTTTGGTACTGGGGCAGAGGATTGCATAATAAGATGCAGAAGGGAAACCACGCTTTACTTACAGTCATAAACAAAAACGATGTGTGACAACAACATATCAAATGGCCTTTGCTAGGCCTTAGATTTCATTTAGTGTTTGATACAAACAAAAATACTCACACAAAGATCAAAGCAGCATAAAATGGATGACTCTGTAATGATTTTACAAATGAATCCATATGTTTACTGACTTATAAGGCATGTTCAGTCAATAACAAATTGAGAAATAGCATATCACATTAATGAAACATACTGTATACCATCCTATTGCTGGAGTATCTTGTTTTTACCCCATACATTTCAAAAACTTTTGCCTGACCTCTGTATGGTGGCTAACTAAACACACTATAAAACACAATCAAGAAAAGGTACAATAAAAAAAGCTAATCTTGTACCAATGATAAAAGGAGCATATGGCCAGTAACTGTTTGTTGGATGACTATCAGTACAAATCAGTGATAAAACATGTAATTAAGTCCATTATGAGAAGCAGAAACAGTTGTTTTATGGCTTGAGTATACAGTTAAAGCACACCTGTGTGTTTTTCCAGGTAGCAGTTAAAGCCTAGAGTGATCACTGCAGTTGGTTCGGCCATACCATTTTATATCATTGTTGTCAGAGACATGACAGATGTTTCATTATGTCTGCCTCGCTGGTCATTATTTGACTGAACAAGTGATAGTCACAAACAAGAAAACAGTAGAAAGGAGAAACAATAGGCTTCTTCAACCATGCTTTATGACATACAAAATTCAGTGTTTTCTATTTGTATTTGTACCGTTTTTTGTTTGTTGTTTTTGTGTGGTCTGACTGCTCTATGTCTATGTCTATCTTGGCTATGTATATGTTGTATTGATAATGCGAAAACAAAAGAGGGGAGGCTGCATTTTGAGTTGTATTTTTCACATGGTAATTTAGTATGGGGTCATCCTGGCTTTACCCCAATCACAAACTAATTTTAGGCAAAAATATAATTCCAAGTAGAAAATGTCCCACTATTAAAATGTCGGTTAAAACGAAACATTCACTCAAAAAATAGAAAAGCTTCTTTTTGAGATACATCTTACATGAACATTATCATGAACAAGGCAATGAAGGAGCTCAGCTACTATATCTGTTTCATTGGGAGCAAATTTCATAGTTTGATCTTCTATTTTATTGACATGGGTGGCAATATTACATATGGCAATAAAACATGCCATCATGCTAGAGATTGGACCAAAATGTCCAACCTGTCTCTGTCTGGTCCTGTCCCAGTCCTTTTGGCGTGGTCTGTAAAGTTGCATTCTGGCAACAGTTGGGGAGCTTGGCTGCAGTGGCCATCTCCTCATCCAGATGAATGGTGGCCGTTGCAACGAGCAGTTGGAAGGTTATAGGGTGTCTGGGCCCCAGGCCCCGGGCCCCAGCTGCTATCTCAGCTTCACAGTCAGTCTGCTGAGTGTGAATATTCATTTAGCTGGCCAGATAATCAGAGGCTCACCAATGTTTGTGTTTCTGCCTTGGGGTTTATATGGGGGCTGAGGGGCCCATTCAAACACATGAGGTCCAGTTTATTGCCAGCAAACAATGTAACATGTTTTTAGGATATGTCTCTTATGAACACTACATCATTGTGTCACACATAGTTTCAATGATATTATTAAATAATAGTACATCATACCGCAGGATATTGGCTCATAATAACTGTAAATTTCCTCTGTGCCCCTGGGATGTGGTCTAAAGGAAAATGAGAAAGAAAACATGAATTGCCAGACATACCTAATATTATGATTACATTACGTGCACACTCTTCAGCCTAAATTCTCATGGGAAAGTTCACCACAGACTTTTACCCAAACCACGGTGATGGGAGCTGGCTGTCCGGCCAGGAACAGGAATAAGTAGCTCTGGGCCTTTGTTGGCCCACATGAGGCTTCATGATCCCGCAGGTCTTGATGGCACAATGTTGAACAACGTTGGCACCCTGCTCTACTGAACCAAGTGATTCTCTGCCAGTTGGAGGCTTATAGAGATACTCTGCTCCCTGGGAAGACGCCTTTCACAGAGACAATAGCGACAAATCACTATTTTCATGGCTTGACTTCCCCTCCAGAGCCGGGGCTCTGGCCGCACATGGTATATTTAGGGAGAGGGTTAATTCATGGGTGTCTATTGCACAATGCTGTTAATAAAATTGGGACCTCTGACTGGGCGGGAAAATACTCTATTTTTGAGGATAGGCGTAGGACCAGATGGTCAAATGCCCACAATTTGCTTTCCTCTGCAAATTAGGTTGTATGAAATCAAGGCAGCTGCTGGAGAACCGTGGTGGATTAGGAAGATACTGGAAGTTGACATGTTTTTCATTTTTTAAAACCAGAGACATGCCAATTTTTAGAAACAATTTAAAAAAAAAAATTAGAAATCTGCACTGTGTCCAATAATTCCTCTACACGAAAAAGACAGTTTGCAGATTTGCAGACAGCTTATGAGGTCTTATACACCATCTTAGGTTAATTCATTCTGCCTGTTTAGGTGAACATACCACAGAGAGCAAGTGTGGTATCTTATTTCCTTTCCAGTGGTCTCCTTTTCTGTCCCTCCTCCCCTCTCTTACAGGGGCGCTCGTGGCGGTAGAACGGATCTTCCAGGTGATCGAGTTTTCAGCCAAAGCACCTTGAATAATTAAAGACTTGGTGGGCGAGCCTGCTCAAGTTTCGCGGTTGATTCAGATTACGACGTGTATACAAACAGATGGACGTGCATCCGTGCGCACGCGTAAACTCACATGCTCTTCTGCAGGTACACACACAAATAAACACACTTCCCAGTATAGCCAGGCTCTTGGCTATGCAGCTTTGTGGGAGGCTATATCACACCATTATCTGGCTGTACAGGCCAGCTCCCTCCCTCACTATCTGCTGTACAATCAACTGTGGCTTCAAAACAACTTAATCCCTCCGACTGGCGCACTGCGCTGTGTTGTTGCTATGCCGGCTAGATGTCCTACACCAGGGTATAATTTCACACCATTGTATCCCACTCAGTCCGGTAGTTATGTTTATCCTTAAGGGTATTATGGAAATGCTAATTTTTCCCTATGAATGACCAACAGCACTTCACTGATGATTTAAACATACTTCCTTCATACTGTGGACACTCTAGATTTATGGTGCCAAGAACAGGAACTGGGAGTCTTTTGTTTATCAATTTCGGTTCATGGCCTAAAAGGCTTTGCCCAAAGCCTTTGTATGCCTTTTACATGGCTGCATGTGTGGAGTGGTTTAATGGGGTGGAAACGTAAAGGAAAAGATTTTTTGCGTGTGTTTTTTTTTGCGTGTGTCACTGATAAAGTAATTCCCAACATTTTTAGCTTGTGACTTTTTCCCTTTTATCACAAGACGCGTACTGTATGTCAGGAAGCTATGAGCAGTTTAACCAAAGAGTTCCCTTCTTCATTTTGTTACTTTTTGGGGTCCTGAAGAGGTAAAACGCCAGTATTCAATGAAAACGCATTTTGTAAAAAGTTTTTTTTCTTTATTTTTTTCCACCTTATTAATCATTTCGCAACCTCTTAGATTAATCAATCCCTTGAGCGTCCTCACTGCTGACAAACACATCTTCAGTTCAAGTAAAAGTTCTGTATTCAAAATGTTACTTAGAGTGATACTTTAAGCTCTATGTCATCTTTGCGTGAGCAGTGTGTTTTGATGAACGGTGTTTGGCTTCTTGCGCCAGTGAACGCACTCTCATGAATGATATTGTATGGAATTAAGGCAACCACCGACCGGTCACGTGACAGTTAAGTTTAGTGGTCATTACAGGTAAGTTTAGCTGAGAAAAGGTGACTGTGAACCGGGTACCGGTCAACATGACAGCGGCTGTGACAGTTTAGCCATAAAAAGGCGATTGGCATGCAGCAACGACGGTTTTCTGGGTGAAAGTCTTGTGTTTTCCCCTTTACTTCTTCCGGGACACAAACTCCACTTAAAATATCTCTGTGTTCTAGGAGTTACCCATCCATCCCAACCTCCTTCTTCTGCGGACCTTTGTGGTCCTATACAGCGGCAGTCAATGTGGGGCTTACAGTAATAAATACATGAAATACATACGAATTACAGTGTATCATATTCTGTGGCTACTGGCTATGTGTACGAATGGTTCATGAAAACAGCCTGGGCCAGTGCAGAGGTCTGCGGAGAGACGCCAGATGACGCAAAATCTCGGCGGACCTCCCTGACGCGTTTCACTTCATCAACGGATCTTGGAACACCGTTCATCTAAACAGACTGCCCACAATGTCATGACACAGAGCTGGATTTAAATCCGCAAAATATTTCTTTAAGTAAAATAAAGTAAGTATAAAAATGCACTTGAAATATCAAAAGCAAAAGTCCTAATTATTTAGAATGGCCTAATAGCGTACAATAATTTTATAGTTATACAGTATATATATTGAATTGTCAGACAAATAAAAACAAAAGGCAGTATTGATACTATCACATTATATTTTACAAGATTATATGCTTTATATGAAAAAAACGTAAAAAGTACTTTATTTCCCTCTGAAATGTCATGGAGTAGAAGAAAAAAGTAGTTTAAAATGGAATGGCCAATCCACTCTATAAAATTAAGTACCAATGTGAGTTTCTAACATGGACACAATAGATCTTTTATGATACTGATATGGTCCTTCCTCACTGCGCGCTTCCTGCTGTGCCACATGGCAGCCCTGCTGGCATCACCCCTCTGGGCTGTGATACCGAGTGATGTCACGCACCTGACCGGCCTCTGCTGCCTCTGGGACACCCGATCGTGTTTGGCATGGCCTTGGCGCTGTTCATGGATGTTGGTACAAGTGTAATGTGACAGCTCGTTCCTTTCACATGGCATCCGTCTGATGTCGCCTCTACACACGCTGATAGGCTTATACTACTCAGTTACAGCACTCTTCACTTGCCAGGACATGGGAAAGGCAGATCCATTTGGATCACTTCTGTCAATTGAGTTGGATCAGGTGTGCATTTTGGGGATAGCGTGGCTGTTTGACATGTACATTGCTTTGAAGATGCTGCGAGTGGCTTGTGATCTCTTTCATCACTTTAATTCACACGTCAAATGTACTGAAACATTTGCAGCATGTCAAGTTCCAACACTATGGGTATAACAATACAACCAGTTCACAGTTCAAAGTTCAATACACTCAAGATATTTTTAACAAAGCTAGAAGAAAAGAAGTCTACCATGTGCAAGCACTGTGTTTTCAAGTTCCAAGCAAAAATGGACAAGAAGTCCTAGAAGTGATCAGAATAATGTAAAGTTTGAACACCTGCAGTTGCATGACCACCAAGCAAATTCTATCTGCTGATGAAGACTGTGTGATTCAGTCAAAACAAACGTAAAAGTACCTTGAGCTGAGACCATGTTTTGTCAACTGCTGTTTCCAAGTTGAAGAATGAACTGCCTGGCTCAAAATACTTTGTAGGTGTAATAGGGATAAAAAAGAATACATCTTTTTTTAAGATAATTTTTTGAAGCTTTTTCCCTTTATCAACAGTGGATAGACATGAAAGGGGGAGAGAGATGGGGGACAACACACAGCAGGTCAGATTCAAACCCACGCAGCTGCAGGACGCAGCCAACATGGGGCAAACTCGCTTACTGGGTGAGCTAGAGGCCATCCCAGAATATACCTTAAATAAAAACGCTTTTCTAGAGGTAGACAATTATCTACATAAAAACTGAACTGAATAATGAAATTGTTCTCATAGAGATAAAAAAAGCAATTGTCTGAACTTGGAGAAGTTGGCTAAAGAACACAGATCTTCATATAACAACAGGCAGCAGTTAGGATCTCTGACAGCCCACACTGTTGATTGAATGACATAAATCGCACCCACTGGTATTTGTAATGCCTGCAAACACATTTTTTTGAGTCATAACTGCTCAGATTAAGTTAATATTGCAGTATGCATATGCATATGTCATATACCACAGTGTATTGTCACACCCTTTTCCAACAGCATAACTTACTTACCAGATCTTTGCATGATGTCACACAGACAGAATGGCAAGCAGAGTGATTTACACCTGGTAAGGAAACAACCATTGTCTTGAGTGTTGCGATGGGTATGGGAGAGCCTCTGGGCTTCCACCACCTGCTCCATTTCTCACATTCTGTCACACCTTAGGGGACATATCTCATCCGGTCCACAACCCAATTACTCCACGACACGTTTAACTGCCATCAAACGTTGCACAGCGGGGACAAGGGAGACGCACAGAGCCCGAGCTGTTGCCATGGCCACTGTCACTCAGCAGATTTCCAAGGATGGAAAAAGATAGAGAGAGCTCTCTGATTGGTTGTTGTATGATTTTGACCAACAGAGACAGGGCCAGTACTCACAACAATCACAGACACTGTTGTTATGCAATTGAACAACTAGAATATGCATATTTGTGAATACTGGCTGGTCTTACTTGTAAAATTGGAAGCAAAAGTGGTTGGATGCAAGTTGCAGTATCTCTCCCTCATTTGCATATCAGAAAAACCGTGAATTAACACAATGTACTCCCTCATATGATCTGTGAAAGTATAAGTAAATCCATCAAAATGGAGAATTGTATGTAAGAACAGAAATAAAATCCACTGAAAGAATTTTATATGTGACTGAAAAAGATTGATGTTTTGCAGTATTGTGTTGTTTTGAGACAAAAAGAAATACAATATTATGTCTGGAGGGCATTTTCCTCTTTCAAAGTGCAATGCTATCAACAGGGTGGCAAGTTCCTGGTAGGTATAAAAGAAGAAAAAAACCTGAGTTCCAGTCAGAAGCTCAGTGATAGCGGAAACAGAGAAATGCAGAGACAAAGGAAGAGGTAATAAAACGTCACCAGTTTTTGAAACCACACACAATGAGATTTTACACTTGACCAACAATCAGACATGTACCTCAAAGACAGCTGATAAGAAACCTACTTGTCTTAGCCTGTCAGGCGGATAACCAGAGAGAAACAAGTGGACCACAGTGCTAAGGCTCCAAAAGACAAACTATACAGAACACAGGGTAGACTGGTTTCAATAGTATTCACAATTTAATTTCAAATAAATGTGACAGAAAATTTGGGAAATAAATCCTTAAACTTTCAGAGTTTAGAAGGCATCCATGTGGTCTAATGGTCTATATTTGGTGTATGTTGCCTGGTTACAATTATGAGTAACAAGTGGAAAGTAACACAAAAAAAGAAGAATCATTTTCTAGAGCTAGGGTGTGATATTGATCCAGATCCTGTCAAGGTGTGGATGTAGTTCCTGTGCAATAGTGATGAAGTCATGTCTTCCTATTTGCATCTTTTTGGTTGTGGTGACAACATCGACAACAGGAACAGTCTCATTTCCCCCAAGCTCTGTTTCCTCTGACTCAGTGCATTTGGACCATGAGAGCAAGAAACACAAGAATACACCTTCCATGGTAATGCAAAAGCACCTACGGAGGGGCGACCTCTAGCTCACCCAGTAGAGTGTGCAACCCATGTAGGCTGAGTCCTTGGCAGCGGCACGGGTTTGAATCTGACCCGTGGCCCTTTGCTGCATGTCATCCCCCATTTCGCTCCCCTTTCCACTCTTCAAGCTGTCCTGTTGATTAAAGGCCATAAAAGCCCAAAAATAGTCTAAAAAAAAAAAAAAAAAACACCTCCAGATAAACAAGCAAACTCCTCTGTGACAGACCAAAAAAACACCTCAAATGGTCAGAAATAAATGCCTCAGTTTATCCTTTCTCTATCTTGGGACTTTTTGGGCATCAAAGCAGGGGAAATTCAGTGCTGCTCAATCATCATGGAGAGCTAATGTGTAACGGAACCCATGGGTCTTTTAGCCATCGGACTCAGAGATACTGTACAAGCGGAGGGGGGGGTTACTAATGGGGACCAGAGGTCTGTGGTCTACGTGATGCTGGCCAGAGAGACCAGACGGCCGATGACTGATCTGGAAGGAGGGGGGAGTGTGTGTGTGTGTGTGTGTGTGTGTGTGTGTGTGTGTGTGTGTGTGTGTGTGTGTGTGTGTGGGGGGGGGTCATTAAGGAGCTGCTCCGGCTCTAATCATAGAATAACACTCTTTCTTTTATCTACCTTCAGCTCCATCTCACCATGAGAAAAACCAAAAGAGTGTAATCCAAGCCCTGGTACAGAGCTTCACTGATGAGCCTCAGTGAGGAAACATCTGCAAACCATCCGCTTGGAATGAGTGTCAAATAAGGGGAGCTTGCCCAAAAAGACGAGGATTAATTGGATTATTTCGAGGAGTAGTTGCTTGCTGTAGGCATTAAGTGAATGCTTATTTATATTGTGCAAGAGAGGCATGGCTGCATTGCATCGTCTCCTAAAGTAAATCCTGGTCCTGAAAGCTCCAATAAATATACAATGAAATCCAACACACTTACAGTATGTCGTCTAAAAACACACATCGGATGTGTGAATAGGCTCATTCGGATAATTTGCTTTGACATTTTCATTCCTGAATGGTGAGTAGATCCAACGCAGAACTTAAACTGATTAAACAGCCCCGGGGAGGGAGCGAGGAGAGCATTAGTTAAGAAAACAGAGGCGAGGGCCGAGAGCGACAAGGGTTTGGCTTATCGGTGCTGTGAGCCGGGGCACTCTTAATTCATTCTGAATTAGCTGAGTCGTGTGTGCTGAAATACTCATCCCCTTGTTTATTTGCTCAGGCCTTGGCACAAGCCTTTATCTAGCTGGCTAGCAGTCGCACCTCCCTACTCACCCGCTCTGTCCCCCCGGCTCTGTCTTTAAAACCCAGTCTGATATACCAGGAAACGCAGGACACAGGGTCACTGGAACCTGTCTTTCAAAACCACCACTTGTTTTCTGTGAGCTTTGGCGCTCCATCGGCAGCTGGAGAACATGACCGGGCTGGGTAACTGACAAGCACTAGAGGGAAAACCTGCCTGTCAGACCAGTGTTTTTAAAAGCCTCAAAATAGAGGAACTCCCCACAGAAAGTCACACCTCAGACTGCATTACTTGGCCTTGGCATGACAGGCAAATAAGGCCGTGATTGAAATGTAGTTATTACTCAGTGCGTGAAGTGATAGCGTGTAAATTGCGGCGAAACATTAATTGGCAGCACTGCGGCTGAACTGTTATACATAATAATACAAAAACAAATGCCTCACACTTATAGCAATATATAGATATGTCAGTTGTGTTTTTTTCAAGGCAAAGCCCTCAATCATCATCTATACCAAATTTTCATTAGAAATCACTCCGGATTGTCTGCATCAGAGAGGAAACCATGCCTCATTCATTTGCAGATGTGCTGACTGATTCACTTATAGGACTGTGTAAATATCCCAGAGGATAAACAGAGCAGATTACATGGACAATACAGACATCAGTGCTCTGGATAATTATAGTCATTACTCAATGGAAGAAATTTTGTTACCACACATGTAATGAAATAAAGTAGTGGACAAAATATTTTGTGATGGATAAATAAAACCAGACTTAAAGCTCAGCAGGTGAATGTCATTTAAAAAAAATGATACGGTATGTTGCACTTTTTTGACTCCTCATTGAGGCCTATTCCTCACTTCTGGCCGCATGAACTTTTAGTTTGCATGCATGGCACGGTCGCCATTTTGATTTCCATTGTGGCTGAGTCTGTCATTAAGAGTGCAGAAACAATGGCTAGAATGAGTGGTGCCACGGTAAACAGCTCCCCTGTGAATCCAAGCACAACAGTTCCACGTCGCGGGAATGGGAGCGTAAGCGACTATACACTGTGCCCGCTCGCACGCTGCAAATCATATTATGACATTAGTGTGACCAGTAAAAGCTCATTCCCACACAATAGCTTTAAATCACACACCATAACGGAAAACGGTGGGTGTATTGCAAAAATGATAAGTGAGAAAGCAGCCTGTGTCTTTTTGGCCCTCTGTGCCCTCACCGTGACCTCTCTGTGGTTTACTGAGAGAGGACAGATTGTGCTATTGTGGGTCTGGATTACCAAATGTTGTCTGCCAGTTGCTCAACAAAGAAACACTTTTGGGGCACTCCTTAGAATATGTGCATCAAGAATCAAAGGGGCATTTATTGGCATGGCCATGTTTATTTTACTGTGGCACACAAAGCAAGGCTCGGTGATAGAAGACACTTGATGACTTAGATGGATTTTCACCCTCTATGTTTCATCAGCTCAAAGATCATTCTGGGCCTTCTCTCTGATGCCTTCAACAAAACTCTGCATGTGTTCAGATTTTGGTTTGAGCAATACTCCATTAAAAGGAATAGTAGGAAAAAGTGTGAGAATCAATACCATTCTCATATCTACAACATTAAATATGAATCTACTGCCAGCAGCCAGTTAGCTTAGTGCTTGTTTGTTTAGGCATGCGGCATGTTTGTGATATGGATGTTGTCTTAAGTATCATTTCTATCAGCAGAGCTATAGGAGCTTTGGTCCGTTTGATTGCATTAGGCTGATGTTTATTTGTGTGTGATGTGTAAAATCTGCAAACTGCAGTAAAGATTACTTCTTCCATTAGCAGCTCACAGGTGGGCCCATGGTGCAGAACTTAGCAGTCAACAGGCAGAGATCTGTTTCTGCCCTCTAGGCAGCAAGTGCATGGAGACATTTTTGATTTCAATAAGGAACAAAGTGTCTTTTGAAGAGACTGTGTAATTAAATTCTTAATGTAATAGTTTGATATTTTGGGAAACTGTTTTTTTTTTCTGTCTTGTCGAGTTAAATGGTTAGATTGATACCACTCTAATGTGAAGCTAAATAAAAAGCTACAGCCAGCAGCCAGTTAGCTTGGCTGTTTATCCTTTATTCCAGTCTTTATGCTAAGCTAAGCTTAACTGTCTGCTGGCTGTCGTTTAACGTTTATTGTACAGACATGAGAATGGTATCAATATTTTCATCTTACGCTCAGCCTAAAACCGAATAAGCGTACGGTATTTCCAAAAAATGTCAAACTATTCCTTTAAAAAATACTTTTTTTGTCTGCCGTGATAAACATGTTTCTAAACTGAATTAGCACTGTGCCTTAACATCACTGAGCGGTTCAGCTGCACCACAAACAGAACAGAGTACGAGTCAGTGTTTTGCAAACACTCTGGAGTTGCTTACGACTGCACTAACAGGTTTAGAAGCAGCAGTGGGCCACTAATACCCGTTAAAAGAGGCAATCCCGAGTGGAAGCTAAACTCCTGCTGTTCTCACCTGTCAGCACACCCCAACCGCTCTGCTACATGAACCAGCTTTTGCACTCAATTACACACAGTGGCCCTGTAGTGGCTGCCATTGTCAGCAACCAATTTAATGAACCACTACTCTGCATATTGGCAAACGCTCAACTCAACACTCTTCTTTTTGTTGTAAGCTGTTTTAGCTCACAACCAGCTAATGCCAGCTAAATGCAGTAAAAAAATAATTTTTAGAGAATTAAAAAAAATGCAGGTGCACATATATTTATTAAAATTAGGGCTGCACGAAATGAGGAAACTATCTAATTGCGATTATTTTTTACTGATTTTGCTCTTGCGATATGATTCACAATATTGGAAGGAATTATACTTTTTTATCATTCTAATTTTCAATGAAATATATTAAAATTACAAAAATGTAAATGATTATAGTGTGATTGTTGCAAGGATCTGTACCAAACAGAGATTTTTTCTTTAGTCTGTAGCAGAGATGGGGACTCGAGTCTGAGACTCAGACTCGAGTAGCACTTAAGTCGCACAAACTGCTGACTTCAGACTTGACTCGGGCTCGACCCAAAAGACTTCAGACTTGACTTGCGACTCCACCCAAAAGACTTCAGACTTGACAACAACCTGTTTTCATACAATTATTGCTTTTTTAATCTAAATCTAAATGTATTCATGTATTTCTATTTTCTTTTAATGGCGCATAGCCTTTACGGGGAAACGTATGACGAGCTGTATGTCCCTTGCCCTTTGCCATAATATGCAACGTAACGCATGCACTATGCCTTATGTGCGCGCACTCACATATAAAAAAATGCAAACAGCTACATGCAAGGTGTGTGGCACCAAGATAAATGATGCCGGATCAACAACGTTGAACTTCATCAGGCATCTCAAAACCATTTTTTTGAGTGAAAGAGACGTTACATTTAGCATATATCGTCACAGGTAACAAGCTAACCATCGCAAAGTGTTGTTCTAATGCTGGGAACAGGCAAATAGTATCTTATAGTTAGTAGTCGCTGAGGTTAAGAAATCCATGGCGTACAGGAGGAGGGACGCACGGGTCCATCTCCCCAGGAATAAACACTGTGCCGGGTGGGAAAACTCATGTGATGCGTAATTGATCCCGTGGATGATTTGTCGGCTACAGAGGTGTCAAGTAACGAAGTACAAATACTTTGTTACCTTACTTAAGTAGAAATTTTGGGTATCTATACTTTACTGGAGTAATTATTTTACAGCATACTTTTTACTTCTACTCCTTACATTTTCACACAATTATCTGTACTTTCTACTCCCTACATTTTAAAAATAGCCTCGTTACTCATATTTCAGTTCGGCTGGTTTTCATTCCAGCGTGTCAGTCATCGTTCAAAAAAACACACACACAAAAAAAAAAACATAGAAAAAAACCTATCCAAATCGCTCCATCCGGAGAGAGTAAATTTGATTGTGGTTGGATGAGAAGTATAAACATAGCTATTCCGACACCCTATTGGTTTGTACGCGATCCATAACACCTGTACAGACCCGGTGCTAATACGCCACCGGTGCCTTAACGACCGTTACCTACCGGACCGAATAGCAACACGGATTTCGGTGCCTTAGGTGCCTGCGCGATGCTCTGAAAACGGACGTTAGAGGGAACTGAACATCGCCGCACGGGACGCTAGTCAACACTACAGTTGGAAGCAGGTTAGCCTAGCGTTAGCTAGAAGATGGAGTAAACATGATAAAATGCTGAGAGCTAAACGGTGTAAAAGTGTATCTATATTTCACTGGAGAGGAGTCTGACACCAGACTGTAGCTGCCGTTGTCACCTTTTTCAGCCCTTCTGAGTTTGCAGGTATGATTTTAATATACTGTAACATTATTATATATTATATCCCCGCGTTTTAGAGTTAAGCTGTTGTCCTTAATGGCATTTCCCCCACTTGATCAGGGGTCTTGAACGTTTTTTAAGCCAAGGACCCCTTAACTTAAAGTGAGATGTAGTAGGGGTACCCTGCTACATATACCCTGCTTTTTTGTACTTTTTTCATACATATATTGTATGAAATTAAGTTGCATATTAAACTGGGCCTACAATAACTGTTAGGGTAACCAAAAGCCTTCTTACATACCTTTTTTCATAAGCTATTAAAATATTAATTGTTGGCATGATTTTATAAATCATATTTTAATGTTACATACTGTATGTGACATACTGTATGTGGCACAGTAAATCTAGGATTAACTGTATCTGTGGGCTGATATCTTAGTGACTACCTTACCTATAGGCCAGTAAGCCTATCATCAGTGGGAATTTATATTTGCTAATAATATGTTGGAATTATGTTGAGGCATTTTATTTTTATTTTTTTTAAAGACTCAAAAATGTACAATAATTTGGAGGCCCCCCTGCAATGACTCTGATGACCCCCTATTGAAGATCTCTGCCTTACATTACTTTTACTTTTATACTTTAAGTAGTTTTGAAACCAGTACTTTTACACTTTTACTTAAGTAAAAAGCTTGAGTTGATACTTCAACTTCTACAAAAGTCTTTTCAAACCCTAATATCTATACTTCTACTTGAGTAATGAATGTGAATACTTTTGACACCTCTGGTCGGCTATTAAGTGAACAAGATTTACCCGGTCCACCAAACACTGTCTTGACTGTCTTAATTCTGCACATATTTCTGTCACTGTAGTCCTATTTACTATTTCATTATTTCATCCATGCGTGGCGCAGCGGATCCGTGCGCACTGTCACCTGCCGTGGAGACGCTGACCTCACTAACCTCTCCTCCTCTGAGTCAGATCTCCCTCGCGCTGAACTCAGTTTCACTGAGCGTACTAACACTTAGAAAATAAATTGCATTACATCAGTGAGTTTAAACTGCTTATTGTGCGTAATTTGGACTGACACTGAGATGCATGTTGTTCTGTAACTGGTGTGGTGCTGCCACTTTTCTCTTGATTTTCACTTCGACATTAGACATTTTTTTGAGTGAAAGAGACGTTACATTTAGTGTATATCATCACAGGTAACAAGCTAACCATCAAAAAGTGTTGTGCTAATGCTGGGAACATGCAAGTTGTATCTTTATAGTTGTATCCATATGATGTGACAGACTTAATATTTCACCAGGTTCGAGGGCTAGATGGATGTGTTAAGTAGACCCCATAAAGTTATCCTTCAACAGATTCTGATACTGTACTGTATGGATGGTAGCTACGGCACATGCTTTGAATTCATAAGATTTAACAATACAGTGTTAGGGACAGATGAGATGGCCAGAAACTTAAGACTTGCCTTGGACTTGTGGCAAAAGACTTGAGACTTGGCTTGAACTTGCCCCTCAAAGACTTGAGACTTGACTTGGACTTGCAAAAAATTACTTGTGAACATCTCTGGTCTAAAGGAAAAGATTTGTAGGCTGGGACGTCTCTGCAGCACCACACTACTTCATTCAGAAAGGTTTGACACATATTATGCCTTTAACAAATATTTTATATATTAACACTGATATTTATATATCAGTGTCCTGTATAATACTTTGAAAGTATTAAATGGTGGGAGCATAACCACAAGGGCATCCTTTACAGTGAGTCAGAGGAGAGACTGTACGCCAGCTGTCTCCAGACCACACCACTACTCACTGTTACTTAAGACTCTAATGCACAGTAGTGTAATCACAGAAGGATAACGCTGCTCGTTTGTAATCTCAGCCTCCAAGCGTGATTGCCTATGTGAATGAGTAAATTACCTTCAAGTCAGAATAACAGGCTGACGAATAGGGGCTGCTCTACCGTAACTCATACAGAGATGAGGATAGGGGGCTACACCACTGAAGAAATTATAATGCAGCAGTGAGATGAGAAGAATGTGAGGAGGGGGATCCAAAAATTCAAGTTAAAGAACCCCTGTGGAGTTTTCTTGTAAACACACAAAGAAGCGTGTATTACCAAAATGCACTGTAGGTATCCTTGAGGTCTAGCAAACGTGCTGAATGCATTTCATTCCTCATAACACATGTGCAAAGCTGATTTTTTAAATATATATTTTTTAAATCGTGCATTGTTTATATCCATGTTTACTTGCTAAAATGACTGAATGTGTATGGCATGGCCTGCATGCCATGATACAAACAAAATGGGGACCTGCTTGTACATAATACATTGCTCCATTGTGAAATGTACAATTTGCTTCTTCTTTTGCTTCTTGAGTATAAAAAAAAGGATAAAGAACAAGAATTAAGAAGATAGTAAAGAATTAAAGGGCCGCTGCCAATTCTACACATAATGCTCAGTTTACTCGTCACAAGAAGTGCTATTCATCCTGTGGAAGGAGCTTTCCAAAGTTTTACAAAAATGTATTGATGACATCAGGCCAGGGTTATTTTAGATTGAGATTGAGACTTCATGTCCACTAACTTCATAAAAATGCCCCTTTAAAGAGTCTCATTACACTGAAATGTACATTTTCAAAATGTTACCATGGTCCCCTTGCAGCAGCACCATGGTAAAAATAGTAATAAAGACTAAATAGTTAAAGCCCTGCTTGTTTCAATCATAGCATCGATTTGTATCTGGTTCCACTGGCAATTTATTAGCAAACAGTACACAACAAACCTGTAATCGTTGTTGTTAGCTTTAAACTCAACTAGCCTCAGACAAAAACATCCCCTCTAACTCTCTGCCAATCACAGGTACGCTCTTTCACACAAATCATTGTCATAGGTAGCTGAAATGACTGACAGGCTTCACAACTTCTAAGTTTATAACATGTTCACTGAAACCCTGGAAATCTAACTTTTTATCTTGGCTGAACATCTATGTTAGGTAAACACGAACATGTCATCCAGTCTGTTACAATATTATGTGCCAAATAGACATATTTAGCTGTTAAATAGTCATGTTTTTTTTAAAGTATTTACTTGGGTGTTTTTGCCTTTATTTTACACTGCAACAGGTAGTAGCGAAAGATAGGAAATGTGGAACATACGTCTCGATTTGAACTATGGATGTTGCAACTACGTGTTTCACATCTTAGATCTCCTTGGCCGGCTAATATATAGCTTCCGTTTTACCTCGGAAGATAAATTACAGGACAATTCTTGTATGCTGTGATTTCCGGACAACTATCAAATAATTAAAGCAGTGTTTCTTTAAACATATTCTCTAAAAGAAAAATTGGAATTACATCTGGTAAAAGTCAACAGGAGGCTGCTGTCACTGATTATGAGATGAAGAAACTTTCTGGGAGACATGTTTTCATTTATCGTGAGTCAAACACTGATTTAAAGAATATTGAAAACTAATTGTTTCTGTGATTAGATCAAGAAGAACTTTATACCATTTAGTATAATGACTAGAGCAAAGTACGCAAATTTGACAAAAGAATTTGTTATCCTCACGTTTATTATTCAACTCATCACTTACTTACACTGTCTTTTGTCAAATGTTTCCAGTTAAAAGTTACTTACATTAAATTAAATGGCCTTTTTGTATCAATAGAAGGGGCCTCCACTGCTTTCTGCCAAGCCTCTACTCTCCCATGCAAAGCTAAATGAGAACAATGTGTATCTCCGTTTGATGATAGCGCTGCTCTCTGTGTCCATTGAAGAACACCCAAATTGTAATCTGACCTCCTCGCCCCAAAAAAAAAAACGTATGAATCTTATTCAAATACACACATTTGCAGTGACAAACATGCACAAACAGAAGAACACAGATTTAGACACAGACATCTGTTCTCAGCAAACACACATTTACACTGTATCCCACCCAAAAAGGAAATGGTGCGACTCTATCGACAAAAACATGGGCCCCAGAGAGTAACTTTAATAAACTTGTGTGCACATTTTAATAACTTGGACTATACCCACAGTAATCCCCCCACCCCCTCCAGCAAAACCAATCATTTTAAGCTTGACTCCTTTTGTTCAGCAATCTGGTTTTGGTCACGGCTTGTTTGCAGCAGGATGCTTTCATCAAAAACCTCATCCTTATATTGAACACAGGTGAAGATATACACACTGTCACCAGCTACGCCCCTTATCTTTCCGAGACAAAAGAGCACAGCTGGCTTGGCCGGCCCGCTACATCGACACAGTGTGTCACAAACAGTTAGATCCAAACCTTTAAAAGGCTTTCTGTGTGTTAGCCAGCATCTGTTTTCTATCTACCCGCCTTCGAAAAATGCCGACCACGGGTAAGGAAAGTACCTGAAAAAGAAGGGGATCATACTGGGCAAGCAGTTGTAAAAAAATGTGTGTGTGTGTGCTAATCACACTCATTTTGGAAAATGCTTTTAGTGTTGCTGGTCTGCCTGGGTCTTGACCGAGGTAAAACACTTTAAGTGCTTGTTTTCTGTTTACTGCTTCCATTCTATCTATAGAACTATAAAACAGGAGTTTCTGTTCCAACTTCCTTTTTTATGTTTAGTAGCTTTTTCGCATGGCAATCCATTAAATAATTGTTGGGAAATTTCACTCAAAGCTACAAATCATCACCTCAAATAGCATGGCAATCCATGCCATAAGATATTTCAGTCAGAACTAAAGTTGTGTACCCACCAACCAACAGGCCGACAATGCGTGCTACTTGGTTGTGAAACAGGCAAGAGACACAAACGTGAAAAGTTAAGAAAAATAGTTGCTGGATCTACTTGATAATGGAGCAAAAGCCTTATCAGTTGTTTTCTTTCTTTGCATTTGAGAAAACAAAATCATACAACACTTTCCAAACACATCAACTGAAAAACAGGCATGTCGAGCGATTCTCTTCCAAATGTTCCTCAGTTTCTCCTGTGACTGATTGACCTCTTTGGGCTTTCCACACACAAACCATTTTTTCTTTCTCCGCTTGTTATTTAAGACAGCTTTTGATGCCTGAGTTGCTGCGTCTCTGGGTTGCTTAACAAGCGATGAGAGCTGAACCGCGTGCTGGCGCTTCGTATTACAGCTGGGACGGTCACTCAGGTCAGGCCCAGGTAACACCTCAAACACTGCAGCAGCACTCGCCTCAGTGAGGGCTGTAAATGCCACGTTGGTACCTGTCAGTTTTTAGGTTTAGAGAGACAAAAAGCAGATTTTTCTTACGGTCGGACCATTGAACTAAAGAAAACTACAATTTTCTACTTTCCCTAAAAATAAGTCACTGATCTTAAAGGAAGTGGCCTCATCCAATGTAGAATAGTGACCTGTACTGTAACGTTAAAACAGCTATTAAAGGCTTATGGTTTCCAGACGTCAGCTTTAGTCTTTAGGATCAAACAATGCTCTATGTCAAGCTCTATAAGCCACCTGAGCTCCTTTTTACTAAACTTTCCATGTGTGAGTTCCCCCTCGTTTACATCGTTAAGGGCTTCAAGGGGCTGGAAAAGCAGCTATATTAATTCACTCCATTATTGTCTGCACATGTCGGCACCATTGTGTCCCCCCATACGTATTGTGCTCGGCCACATTTCTAGACTAATGGTTTAAACAGGAGAGCCACCTGAAGTAGAGAAGGATGTGTTTCAGTGGTGCTACCACACTGGAGACCCAGAAATGAGTGTGAATCTGAGAGTAAATGAGCTTCAGCCATTCTTTGAAGAGACACAAAGTGCAATAAAAAGGTGTTTAAGGGAAAGACTTTATGTATATTGTTAAGATTTTATTAGTGGATTATTTTAATCCACATCACAGAGTTGCTGAGAATGCTCAATAAGCTGAAACCCAACCAGGGGTGCTATAGCCTGGTGTTTGCCAAAAACGCTGATGAACTCTCAATTGACTGATGAGTTGCATATTGGCTGTTTGATGGAGCGGAAACGTTTTCACGCTTCATTCTCCACCCCACCCCTTTTTTTATTTATTTTTCTATCCAGGTGCCTGCCTGTGTTTTTACTTTCTAAGTATGAGCAGAGCACGTTCACTGCAGGCGCAAGCTGTATTTACGATAAAATAACGGAAAAATAAACTCCAATTTGACATCTTGTCATCACCGTCAACAGGTTGAACTTTCCTACTCCTGCCATGGGGGGACTGGTGTACAGTACACACACAGACAGACACATGCACACACTGTAACATATGCTCAAAAAAAGCAATACTGTATAAAGAAAAACCTAGAATATGTGCACACACACACACACACACACACACACACACAAACGGTTTTCAAGGGCACCCAAAGATCACATTTGTTTCCACTCGGAGTTTTTTAATTCTCATTGTGCCATGGTCTGTTTGTTACGGGGGCATGGTGTCAGCGAGATAAGAACAACAATGCAATGAGGGAACACAAGTGGCAGAGAACAGTTTACGAGAGCGTTTGGAAAATGTGCATGCCATATTTCGATAAGGGACAATGTAAACCATTTGGACTGTTCTCAATAAACAGCATCCATACAGCGATGATGGCAGCTGTGCTTGGCTCATGAAGCAAAGCGGCACGCTGCATCTTTAAAGAATAGTGTGCTAAAACTATTTTGAGTTGTTGTTTTTTAATCAGCCAGCAAGTCACTATAGATCAGTGAGTATTCAGGGGCCAGAATAAGTTACAACTCAGCCAGGATTCAGGGTGTGATCCAAAGTGCTGGTATGTGGTTTGAATGAAATGTATATACTGTAAACACGGATTCACAATTTCCACCTCACCAATCAAAAAGAAGCCCCTAAAAACAGAAATGAATATTTGTGCCAAACCCACTCAAGAGCTCTGGGCAGCTGTGTTTGAGGAAATTCCTTTAATATCTCTCCAAGCATGTGAAATATTTTGGCCAGTGTTAATATAGCTGAAAAAGCTATATTATCGGACAAAGCTGTCCACAGAGCGACATGTTGTGCATCACTTTGTAATACCATTCATTATCTCACACAAAAAAAGGACATTCACAAGTTTCTCATTCCTAGAAGTCATTTTATTAATCCATCTCAAAGGAGTAATAATGTTTAACATTTCTGTACTTCATATGCACCTCAAGTAGGATTTATATTGCATGTGACTGTTTCCAAAAAAACAGCAAGCTTTTTCTCTCTCTCCATCTGATAAGAAATCTGCATTTTGAAGGTTCCTCCCTTGTTGCTCTTGTGACCCGCACTGTTTTTCTCTCTTCTCCACTCAAAATCCAGATCCAGACAATCACCAGGCGAGCTGTCATTCTTCCAGCCTCTGGAATGTCAGAAAACCTCATGCTGATTTCACCCCTTTTAAAAAAAAATAAATAAATAAAAGATTGAGGGGGAGGGGGGAAATGGCATGGCTTGTTTGTGACTTTTTGGCGTCACCTCAAATGGACTCCACTTAAGAGTCATGGCTCAGATTCATTAGGGGACGATGTCATCTGCATTACTGTGTGAAATACCACAAGAAAAAACACAGTGGGAGACAGGAAGGGGACTTATCGCTTTGACTTTGGCGGATTCAGGCCGGAGGCAGCACTATGGGACTGCTGAGGCATACTACTTTTCCACTGCAAGCCGAGGAAATTGTGCACACACGTCACAAATCAATGCCTGGCATAAATAACGGCTAGCAATGATATCAAGGCTTTCTATGTTTGAATATCTTCATTGGCAGAAGTTCAATACAATAAAATATCTACTAAATGCTGTATGAAAAATGCAGGTGTTTTGTATTTGGGTGTATGTGTATTACGTTCGTGTGAGACTTATAATACTATTGGACCTTTTTGAAGTGTGTTACTGCAGCAAACCAGATTGAAATAAACAAACTATCAATCTTCCTGTCATGCCAGCTCTCACAGGGACATGCATTGCTCGAGTCAAACTACAGAGTGCTGCCCATGCACTTAATTGAATTTCTCCTTGGAGAAATATGTTGAACTCCACAAAAATCCCTCAAGCTGTGTTCAGACTGCTCCAAAAACAAGATCACGCATGCATGATAATAGATCAGGAGAAGGGCCATACTGTGGCGTGTGATGTGTAGGAAACAAAACAGGGAATAAGGAAAGCACTCCTGACACTGATCTACTGTATGTCAATCAGACAGAAACAGCGTTGACGTAATTCTTCAATGCAGACGCGGTGCAGAACAAAAATGGTTTTGTAGTAAAGCAGGAGATGGGAGCTTTTAATTGTGTGTGTGTGTGTGTGTGTGTGTGTGTGTGTGTGTGTGTGTGTGGAACTGAGTACAAGTGATATGTACATATACAGTAATTTAAAAACTAAATATTTTTAATTTTACAGATTTGATGTTGTGTCCTGTGATTAGTTATTATTGTTGGATGTTGGCAAGATTATTAACAAGATAGAAAATCAGAAAACCATATTTCTGTTACACAACATTATGTCATTGTTGATTGTCAGGATGATTAAAGGCCTTTTAAAAAACAAGGATACAAATCAGTGAGTTCCCAAGGTCATAATATGCTGTCCTAATGTTTAATGTAAAGACACATTGCAGCCGGTGTGCCCTGGTGGCCTCAGGGTTAAGGCGCTGAGCATTAACCACAACATCCCTGGTTTGCGTCCGGCCAGGGAACTCTGTTGTTTTCTCCATTTCTCTTTACCCTCATTTCCTGTAGTCTGTCTAATAAAGGCACACAATGCCTGTAGACATACCTTTAGATAGTACATCTATAAATATTTAGTCTACATTTCCTGTATTTAAAACAAAAAATATATATTTCCAACTTGTGCATAATTAAAATGCATGGAGTCCTGAGCCTTCTTGATTTTGATCTATTGAGGAAATAAATATGTAAATGCTCAAGCACAGCTTAAAACTTCCATTTATTTTCAAAGATTAATATTCAGATTAAAATAGGTCTGCTATAGCATTACAGAGTCAAGTCTGTGGAGTTCAGATGACATCACAAAACTCCCCCGGGACGTTTATAAGGAAACTGCTCCTCAGTGGCATTTATCATACAGGCCCCCACTGCTTACAGGTTCGTTTGATCTCCACTGACACAATTCTAATTAATTTGTTTCCAAATTACCCATGAACAAGAGGGCTGCGGGTCTCAACAACTCCAAAACCTTTAGTTCCTCTACATGTACATTCCCCAGAACACTCAAGGAAATGCGCGTTTACCTCCGCACACATAATTCTGACATCATGAAACTGGTGAAATATTTGTTTCTCACAGCTGGATCCTTTTGGGATAATTGAGCCAATGCATCAGCAAATTCAGTTTCTACACTGAAGCACAGAGGTAAGGCCGAACAATGACGCGTCATTTATCTAAGTGGACCGATAATCATCACGTTGTCATGTTTTTATATTAGTGTTGGAGAGCACATCTTTCATTTTTCTCCACAGTACATCACTGCACTACCGCATACATCATTGTTTTAATAATACTACATTGTGACTTCAATTCCTGAGTGACATTAAGTGAATTGGATATAATTGACGTTTGCCTTGCCCAGATGGCTGTGTGTGTGTGTGTGTGTGTGTGTGTGTGTGTGTGTGTGTGTGTGTGTGACTGTGTATGTACGAGAGGCCATGTGTTCCACTGTATGATGTAGAGGCTGCGTTTCTCCCACCAAATCACACTCTGGCCAATGTCACTCTTCTGCCTCGGGGAGTGAATATCCCTGGGAACTGAGCCCCTGATGAGAAAATCTCCACAAATGAACTCACATATGTATACCCACCCCCAAAACCTTGTGTTACAGATACAAAAACACAATAACGCCTGCACAAACAGAGACAAAAATCTTGGTTTCATAATGTCAAACTCAACTAGGAGATCAATCAGCTGCATTTAAGATTAGTCACAGACGACACAAAGCATCAGATGCAGAGGTGACCACCTTGACTCCTAATCAACGTGCATTGAAATCTGATCCAAAGCCGACTCACACAATTAGCAGTTACTGCGACATTTGTTGTCATACCACTTGGGTATGCAGCCCAAGTCTTTGAATCAGACTTTTTTTTTTTTTTTTACTTAAGCCCTGTCAGTATCAGATCTTGGGACTTGAGAAATGTGTGTGTGTGTGTGTGTGTGGGGGGGGGGGGGGGGGTTCATTCACAGAGAGACCATTAGGGGCACATGCCATTTACCAAACAAATGGCATCAAACCGTTGCCCATTAAAAATGAAATTACTCGAAAATTACCCCCAAGTCAATTAGGCTCATTATTTTTCCTTCAGCATTGGGGGGATGGGGTACCATGAGGGAACCAGCCACCTTTAACAGTTACTTGTTTCAGTTTCAGTGTGTCACAGGAGGTCAAATAAGGAGGATTTAGGGGGGTTGAAACACCTGCTGGATAACGACATGGACACAAGCCTGAAGACTGTGTAAAGTGCTAGAAAACGGGCCAGTTTACAAGAAGGAAGCCACCTGCTTGTTGTCGTACGAGGTATCCGTGTTGTTGATTCGAAACAGAAAGCAACATGTTGAAGCTCAGGGCTGCTGTGATTGCGGTGGGAGATTCTGAGAGTCTTTGTTACTAACCAGACTATACTGACAACAATCAGAATCTATCTAAAAGTGATAAGGCTCCACTTGGGCTCCAAGCATGTCGTACTCTCGTGTCTGTTATCTACTACCACATGCTGTCTGGGGACAGTGTTTCTTTACTTTCTGTATGTGTGTCCTGTATTGCATGCAGCAATACAAAAAACTCAAGTGGAAGGAAATATGAAGAGTGAGTAGTTTGACATCTTGGCAGCTTTATTGCAGAGAGTTGAGAAGATCAATAGCACTCTCATGTTTGTACATTATATATGAAGCCACGGCCACTTAGCTTAGGTTAGCATAAAGGCTAGAATCAGGGGGAAACAGCTAGCTTGGCTCTGTCAGGAAGTTACTGCTAAACCCCATTCCCTTAATTTTGCTTATTAAGTAAACTCAGAAGCTGTTTCCTGTGGGGTGTGTGTGTGTGTGTGTGTGTGTGTGTGTGTGTGTGTGTGTGTGTGTGTGTGTGTGTGTGTGTGTGTGTATCTATACCTTGCGGTTGTATACATGCTAGGGATGCATCATTTTGTTTTTTGTATTGGCTGAGTGCTTGTAACCAATAACAGTCTACCTAGCTGTTCTCACGTTTGGTTTTTTTTCTCTCTTTTTTTTTTGTTACATGTTTGTATATGTGACACTAAGCTTTTCCCAGTATGTATAGTGTACTTTTCTGTATATTGTCATCTGAACTAATATGTTGCACTTTTGCCTGTTTACTTGCATTTGGAAAATAAAACTGATGGCAAAAAAAAGAAAGTCACTGCTTATGGCCAGAAAATAGTCCAGCACATAACCCCTGTAAAACCAAAACGTGTTGTTTTTACACTTTAGTTTTTGATCGGATGAAACAACAGAGTAATAATGTTCATTTGTGAGATTTGGGTTCTGGTAGGCAGATTTTCTTTTACCTTTGGAGCCAGGCTAGCCGTTTCCCCCTGTATCCAGTCTGTATGCTAAGCTAAGCTAACTGTCACCTGGCTGTACAGACATAACAGTATGGTTCTTCTCATCTAACCATTCTTTGTAAGTACACAATTAAGTAATGTGGTTTATGAACTAAACAATGTAATTTACAATCATAATACTTTTAATTACTATTTTTAATATATAAATAGCACTTCACTGTACAGAACATCACTTTATCCATTACAGTTTTTTTCGATTGCTAAACGACAGTGGGCACAACTGGAGTCACATGTGCAAAACTCTAACTACAGTCTGCACAGCAGCAGTTCATGTGGACCAAACTCTAGTTTGTTTTTCATTGCTTGAACACAGTTTTCAAAGCTTTACACACTTATCCCATGACTTTAACCACAACATGCACAACACTGTAGATTTACAGCACTTTGTTCAAATGCTAACACACTGCTGTCAAAACTGTTAACCACACATTCAAAACAGAATAGATGTCAGTCTGGTGCCTATCAAACACTGCTGATTGGAATTTTAGCTGAAAGTAGGGGACTCATTTTAGACTAGTTAGTGAACATATATGGTATTTATATAGAGAAAGCTTGGAAAGCCTTTTTTTATATACAAACACCAAATAAGAATGAAACAATTATACATTGTACTGTTTGAGAGAAACAGGTAAAAGGGCAAAGATACCAATATGTCCAGGTAAGAGGTCTGAGGTTATGTACACAGCTATAAAAAAAAGTGAAAAACACTATATCTTTACAATAGTAAAACTGTGTTCTTACTGTTTTTCAGAAAGTAATGGAGGTGAAAGCAATAGAAACACCACATTCATTTGTATTTAGAGATGATGCAGACATCCAATGTGATGAAGAACACTTGCCACATGATGCTGGAGCAAGGCAGGATTAGTCACACTATTCTTTGGTACTGTTATGTACCTTTAGTTTTTTTCCCCAAGTAATTCCATAAATTACTAGAGACATTTATTTTATTTATCCAATATATACAATGTTTAATGTCCCGCTTTGGGTTCTATGATGGAGGAAGGATGGACAGGTGGCAATGGGAAAAGGTTGAGAGGTAGTGTGTGTGTGTGTGTGTGTGTGTGTGCGTGTGTGTGTGTGTGTGTTTTTATTTTTTATTTTTTGTTTGTTTGTTTGTTTTTTCCAACTGCTCAATACCTTGAGCGAATCTTGTTGGGGGTGGGATGGGGTTTGGAGGGGGATAAGGGAAGAGGAAAAACAAGCATCAGAATTACAGTTTTTTCCGATTGCTAAACAACAGTGGGCACAACTGGAGTCACATGTGCAAAACTCAAACTACAGTCTGCACTACCAACAGTCACATGAGCTAAACAGTTCACATCACCTGCAAAACAGGCTCAGTGCAGCCAAACACTATGCACAAGCCTCACTGAGACAACACACACTGTCACTCAGAACACACTGAGGGTAAAAACACTAGCATCAAACACCAATACAGAAATTACAATCTTTACAGTTTGAACAATTTGAGTGACTTTTACACTACTCAATAGTTTATTTAAGGACAAAATATAGATTGTATAGCATACCAATTTTTACATAAGGTAAAAAAGAAGGAATGAAAATCAGCAGTTTTCTTCAATATAGTATTTTGTCTCTAGTAATTTATGGAATTACTGGGGAAAAAAAACTAAAAGGTACATACTTAACACTACCAAAGAATAGTGTGACAAATCCTGCCTTGCTCCAGCATCATGTGGCAAGTTTTCTTCATCACATTGGATGTCTGCATCATCTCTAAATAAAAATGAATGTGGTGTTTCTATTGCTTTTACCTCCATTACTTTCTGAAAAACAGTAAGAACACAGTTTTACTATTGTAAAGATATAGTGTTTTTCACTTTTTTTTATAGCTGTGTACATAACCTCAGACATCTTACCTGGACATATTGGTATCTTTGCTCTTTTACCTGTTTCTCTCAAACGGTATAGTGTATAATTGTTTCATTCTTATTTTGTGTTTGTATGCAAAAAAAGGCTTTCTGAGCTTTCTCTGTATAAATACCATATATGTTCACTAACTAGTCTAAAATAAGACACCTACTTAGGCTTTCAGCTAAAATTGCAATCAGCAGTGTTTGATAGGCACCAGACTGAAATCTAGGCTATTCTGTTTTGACAGCAGTGTGTTAGCATTTGAACAAAGTGCTGTAAATCTACAGTGTTGTGCACTTTGTGGTTAAAGTCATGGGATAAGTGTATAGAGTTTTGAAAACTGTGTTCAAGCAATGAAAAACAATCTAGAGTTTGGTCCACATGAACTGCTGCTGTGCAGACTGTAGTTAGAGTTTTGCACGTGACTCCAGTTGTGCCCACTGTCGTTTAGCAATCGAAAAAAACTGTAAGCAACACTTTATTGTGCTTTTGTTTTATTTTCAATGATGATGTAATCAGCCTAAGGTTTCTTGTTTTTTTTCTGTGAAGATGCTTCCTCTCCAATGTATGAATGATTCTAAGAAAATAAATAAATAATTGATCACAAAAAAAAAAATTACTAGAGACTGCTTATTTTCATTCCTTCTTGTTTACCTTATGTAAAAATTGGTATGTTATACAATCTATATTTTTTCCTTAAATAAACTATTGAGTAGTGTCAAGGCACTCAAAATGTTCAAACTGTAAAGATGAGAAAGTTTGTAATTTCTGTATTGGTGTTTGACGCTAGTGTTTTTACCCTCAGTGTGTTCTGAGTGACAGTGTGTGTTGTCTCAGTGAGGCTTGTGCATAGTGTTTGGCTGCACTGAGCCTGTTTTGAGACGTGTGTTAAGAGTTGTGTTGCTTTGAATGAGTTTTGCAGGTGATGTGAACTGTTTAGCTCAGGTGACTGTAGTTTGAGTTTTGCACGTGACTCCAGTTGTGCCCACTGTCGTTTAGCAATCGGAAAAAACTGTAATACATATTAATATTTTAAGAGAACAGGACATTTAAGAAAATGAATTGCTATACTTATCCGTATACTGCAATTATCTCTCAAGATATTGTAAAATATGAATGTGTGGGGCATCCCGGTGACCTTTGTTGCATGTTGTCTCCCCATCCATTGGGATGGCAGTAGCTCAGTCCGTAGGGAGTTCGGTTGGGACCTGGAAGGTCGCTGGTACGGTCGTACTGACCGAAATACGAAGGTGGAGTGGTAGCTGGAGAGGTGCCAGTTCACCTCATGGGCACTGCCAAGGTGCCCTTGAGCAAGGCACCAAACTCCTCAGCTCAGGGTGCTTGTTCAGCAGTCGCAGCTCACTCACTCTGACATCTCTCCATTAGTGCATGTAAAAGGACGTGTGTGTGTGTGTGTGTGTGTGTGTGTGTGTGTGTGTGTGTGTGTGTGTGTGTGTGTGTGTGTGTGTTTCAGGCCTGTGTGTAATAACATTTTCAATTGTAATCCCAATAAAGAGTATAAATTATTATTACATTATTCTCAGCCCTCTTCTCCAGTCACCACTCTTCACTGTCAAATAAAGGCTAAATGCTCTAGAAATACTTATATATATATATATATATATATACATATATATATACATATATATAGTAGACAAAGCCTTGAGTCACACAAGCTGCAACTGATCAAAACAAAAATAATAGTACTAAGGGTACTATAAACACAGAGAATGTGCCAATATGTTATGATCAATACACACAAGGAATGAGCATTTACTCATCATTAAACGAGAGACAGGGTTGAGGGCACTTATGACAATTGAAAAGCACTCTGTGGTTCCCAAATACAGATCCAACTGCCCTCCTTAAATGCAATGACAGGGAGCTACTCGGACTGCATTCTTTACAGGCACCATACCATTAGAATCAGGAAAAAGAGAGAGGGCACGCTGTGTCACACACAAAAGTAATTGAATCACTTCCTTTAAGCCGTATTCAATTACTGCCACTCATAAATGCACTTAGGTTAGCTGTCCTGTGTGTCCATTTATTAAGTCAGAGTGGCAGTCTGGATGCTCTTAAGTAATAACAGTAGGTATAATTTAGTAATGCGGGGTTGTCAGTGAGCAGTTATACAGTGTCAGAGTGGCGTTTTATGCATTTCTAGTTGGTGAAGGGGAGGTCTTGTCCTTGTCCAGACAAGGACAGTGAAGAAAAGTGCTTTTTCGACTAAACTATTATTACTGCTTATTGGTACTTTCTCACATCTGCTCGTCTCTCCTGGTCTGGCCTTGACGTTAACATGACGACAGCTTCAAGCTACAGTGCCTGCTTGGGAGCCATGCATTATGAACAATCTGAGGCTCTTTGTGCAGCTCAAGTGTACAATAACTTAAAGGCTGAGGTCAATATTTATAGATTCTGTATAAAGTAAAGAGCCACTGTCAAGGTCATAGTTTTCAAGTTTGTTCTACTAAAGAAACTTTTACAGTATCCTGAGAGGCTTTATGCATTGGCAGATTGCTCCTCAAGGAAATGGATTTAGTTAGCAGACATTTTCACTACAGTATGTTAATTGTCCTTGAGCAAGTAAATAGCAAGGGAATTGCTTTATAGGGATCAATAAAGTATCACATTAAGCAGGCTATCCGCCTGTTTCTGGAGGAAACACCAGCACACAAGTACCTGATTGTGTCTAATGGGGGGAGGTTGCAAGGAGGAGGGAAGGAGGGAATGAGGGGGAGGTCTGCTGAGTCTGTTTGCTGTTTCTGTGCTCCCACCATCATTTAATTCCCCAAATGATGTGTGCAGTAACCCAGCTGGTCTCGTCCTGGGCTTGGATCAGAGAATACAGTAGGCCGCCTTTGAAGGGATCAAGGAAAAGACTCCTGCTGGTAAACAAACAGAGTTCAAAACCTCGCCGGCTGGAGGTTAAAAACCAGGGCAGATTTGTTGTAAGAGGGACTAATTTAAAGAACTGTGGTGGCTTTCATAGATCAAGTATGGGACCAATATTACGGAAGGGCAGACAGAGAGGGAGAGGAAGAGGATGGAAAAGTGAGGAAGAAAGACTGCAGAATCACAAGAAAAAGTGTGAAGGAAAAACAGCACTGGGTCTTCCATTTGCTTGATCAGAAACATGCTTATCTACATTATTAAATACATTAAATATTTAAATTAAATATTTAAAAAATACAATCAGCACAAACTCAAGACAAACTGTTGTACTCTCAGAAAGGCATAATATGGAAATGAGTCAGCGGGGCAGACAGCAGAGCAATCAAGACAAGGATGAGAATAGGACACGAGTGTCCTGTTTACCAGGTGAAGACTGACTTTGATAAAGGTTGTAAAGATTCAGTGAGCACAGGGGTTGAGGAAGTCTCTGCTGTGTCTTAAGAGGATTTTAAAGTGACTAATAGTTAGAGAAAGACTATGAAGCATGTGCAATATTTCCATACGGTCATTTAGTTTGCCTAAAATCCTCATGAGAAATACAAATATACTAAATATAAGCCCAGCCCCCTTTGTTACTGTTGCTGTGACTGTCAAGTTTTTCGTTCTCACAAAACACATTCAGTTTACAGTGATAATGGTGGTAGATTGACCACTCAAAATCCAATTGAAGCAATGGGTCATTGATTTCAAACAGAGCAACTTTTGACTGGTTGATAATTCAAGTAGAAAATACGGAAATAAACCAGCAGCATTGCCCTTCCATTGCGGTGTTGAACTAGTTAGTCTTAGTATTGGAAGTATGATCATGTAAAATGTAAAATCAGACTGTTATTTAATTAAAACATAACACATTTGGCTGCTTGGCTTACATACCTGGCATACAGTATTTTCAAAAGTGTACTGTTTTATGTGCTAGCCGCGAATGGGGTATTTTATTTTATTAGTTATGGGTTATTGATGTGCTCCTTTGCCTTGGAAGTAGTCTTGCATTGCCAGAGCTATTTCCACACTGTTGTGTCAGTGCTGAAGTATGGTCTGGCTACACCGCTTATCTATTCTGGGATAGAGGAAAAAACGCTCAGCCTTGTTTGTATTTCTTTAAACCATTCACAACCGTCCTGAGTGCCGTCGGATGCAGCAACATTGCCCTTGCAATATACACTCACCTTAAAGATTATTAGGAACACCTGTAAGATTTCTCGTTAATGCAATTATCTAATCAACCAATCACATGGCAGCTGCTTCAATGCATTTAGGGGTGTGGTCCAGGTCTAGACAATCTCCTGAACTCCAAACTTAATGTCAGAATTGGAAAGAAAGGTGATCTAAGCAACTTTGAGCGTGTCATGGTTGTTGGTGCCAGACGGGCTGGTTTGAGTATTTCCCAATTTGCTCAGTTACTGGGATTTTCACACACAACCATATGTAGGGTTTACAAAGAATGGTCTGAAAAAGGAAAAACATCCAGGATGCTGCAGTCCTGGGGGGCGAAAATGCTTTGTTGATGCTAGAGGTCAGAGGGGAATGGGCTGACTGATTCCAGCTGATAGAAGATCAACTTTGACTCAAATAACCACTCGTTACAACCGAGGTATGCAGCAAAGCATTTGTGAAGCCACAACACAAACAACCTTGAGGCGGATGGGCTACACCAGCTTCCTAAAAATAGGAAAATGAGGCTACAATTTGCACAAGCTCACCAAAATTGGACAGTTGAAGACTGGAAAAATGTTGCCTGGTCTGATGAGTCTTGATTTCTGTTGAGACATTCAGATGGTAGAGTCAGAATTTGGCGTAAACGGAATGAGAACATGCATCCGTCATGCCGTGTTACTACTGGGCAGGCTGGTGGTGGTGGTGTAATGGTGTGGGGGATGTTTTCTTGGCACACTTTAGGCCCCTTAGTACCAATTGGGCATCGTTTAAATGCCACAGCCTACCTGAGCATTGTTTCTGACCATGTCCATCCTTTTATGACCACCATGTACCCATCCTCTGATGGCTACTTCCAGCAGGATAATGCACCATGTCACAAAGCTTGAATCATTTCAAATTGGTTTCTTGAACATGACAATAAGTTCACTGTACTAAAATGGCCCCCACAGTCACCAGATCTCAACCCAATAGAACATCTTTGGGATGTGGTGGAACAGGAGCTTCGTGCCCTGGAGGTGCATCCCACAAATCTCCATCAACTGCAAGATGCTATCCTATCAATATGGGCCAACATTTCTAAAGAATGCTTCCAGCACCTTGTTGAATCAATGCCACTAAGAATTAAGGCAGTTCTGAAGGCAAAAGGGTGTCAAACACAGTCTTAGTAGGGTGTTCCTAATAATCCTTTAGGTGATTGGAGATAGTGGAGATAGCGGGAGGGGAGGGGGATCCTGACTTTATTCCGGCAAAGTACATCCAGTGAGCCAGGCTCAATACTACTGTACTGTAGGTTAGCTGGACATGCTAACGATTGCAGCTTAACCTTCTTGTGTTTTAGGTTTTCTGAGACTTCCTCCATACCTACTTCAGCCCCTTGACAGACCTGCTGTGCCCAGTTCCGGTTGCAAAGCTATGATTACACAATCTGTGTTTGGGGGAGAGGTTAAGTGAACAATTAGCATAAATTCCTAAGCATGTTACCAAATTTTGATTTATTTTTTTATAAATTGAGTTTTTAATCTATTTTGCTGAACTTCTATTCAGACAACAGAAAATCATCGTTTTAGCTAAATGCATTCAATTTAATTTAACAGTTTCGATACTGTGAAGGATGAATGAAAAAATGTCTGCTGGGCCTTGGAAGACGTGTGAGGGAGGCAACAGCCCTCTAAAGATCAATGAACAGCAGCAAAGGAACAGGAGGAGCTTATGTCAACCAATCCCAGCAGGCCTTGGGGAGCAGCATCTGACGCAAACCAGGAAGCCACCTGATGTGAGAGGGTTCAGATAAACGCAACAGAACTGACGGTCACACGGGACAGGTGCTTCCTTAATGATACACATCACACTCGCACATACACACAAATACAAACACACACACACACACACACACACACACACACACACACACACACACACACACACACACACACACACACACACACTTGCAAACTATATTAGGCCTGTTGCACATCTCCTCCCTCAGCTGTGTCAGAGGCTTTCCCAGACATCCAGCCTACGCACACACACACACACACACATGCACACACATACACACACACACGCATCCTCACATAGGAGGGGCCGGGTGGGGAGGATAAGCAGGCCAAGGAGGACGGAGGACAGGGCACGCACGCAGACAAGCCTTACAACAGGCAGGAAACTCTACAGAGTAGCTGCAGCTATTTTCTCTCCCCCTCCACGCTCTCAATTTTCCATTTTGGAACAAACAGGTAGGAAGAAAAACAGTCATGAAAAAAGAGGAGCATTATTAAAAAGTCAAATAAACCTTGAAGAAAGTATTAAAAGGAAACCGAGCACCAAAATAGGAATGTCTCCTGTTTTTTACGTATGAGAGGGATTTGGACAGCTCATCCTTCCTATCATGTTTCCTCCTTGCAGTCTACAGGAAAGCATACATCGAATACAGAGTCAGGGCCTCCTGCCAGGCCGCTCCATATCAACTCTAAACCGTGATGAAAGTATGATAAGAGGGAGGACTAGAGCGTCCATACATGCAGATTGTATACATAAAACAATGGTCGTGAGAGGGGACGGTTGGGGTTAGGGACGAGAATAGGGAGGAAGGGAATAGTCTGAGTCAGTGCCGAGAGGTGCACGTATGCAATGCTGCGTACCCTATTAAACACACTACGCACATATGCACACACACACACACACACACACACACACACACACACACATTTGGAACGTATTAACGTCTGACCTAAGGAAGACTGCAACCAAAGACGAGTTACTGCTGGTAACTGGGCTACATGTTTTTCTGGCTTCACTAAAACTCTGTGGAAGCTTTAAAAAAAAAAAACATGCTGTAATTTACCAAATCATAGGAAATAACTAATTATATATGATAACAGAAGTGCATCCTTTTGTCATCCCGCTATTTTAATAGTAGCTTTGCTCTTGACAGAAATAGAGCTTGGTTCTTTAGTTTCGGGTTATGTTTCTAAGATATGATTACAGACACTAGTTTGGCTCTCCGAGGACTATTTATGGTGAAATGGGGCAAAATGGGTTTGGCCACAAGTCAAAGAGGCCAACACCAAAATGCTGAAGATGCTCTGGAAAGCTTAATTTAAAGGGATACTTCACCGATTAGCATTAAGCTTTGAAACCCGGTAGTATTTTCGAATGACCATGCTTCCCTCCCTCATGTCCCCCTGAGACTAGATTTCTCTGTATTTTGGGTCTGGAAAAAAACCTCTGATGACGCAAAAATTGTCATATAGCGTCATCCGAAGCATTTTGCCCAGAGGCTATGGACTACAGCCAGCTAGTTCTGCAAGTTTTCAACCCACCCATAGGGGGTGGGACTGTCACTACCCGATGCGGGTCGAGTGTCAGCCATCTTGAAGCTAAGCTAACAGGCTCTCTCTTTTCAGCAGCAACCTTTCAATTATGTGCATTCAAACTACCGCACATGTGTACCACTGGAATACATTGGTACAGATTGGAGAATATGCAGGACACTTTATTACAGACGGAATACTCGACACAATATGCGAGCTCTACGGAGACCAGCACCTCAGCCTGCGGTGTCGCTCAATGGCGCTAGCCGGGGAAGGGGACATCGAAAGCCATGTGCGAGAAAGCGGAAACGCGGAACAAGGGCAGGAGTACGAACTAGGTGGAAATTTGAAACAAGAATGTTTCATTGTTTTTACAACAAAACAGATTGTGCTGACACCCAGGCGGGCAGGCGGGCGGGCTAACAGCCGGCTGCTCAGGCCCACTTACAGTGATATAATGTCAGCCTGTCGTTTGTTTGAGTGAGCGTCAGTTGGGCACAGTGGGATCTTTTTCCCCCTTTGTTTGTTTTCAATGGCCCATAAACAGTCTGGATAAACCAACAGAAAAAAATACCTCTTTTAATTTATTTAATTTTTCTGCATCTCCCTCTCCCTCTGTTCGCTTGTTATTTGGCCTGCATTGCTGTACCTCGTACCCATGAACACTCTCGGATTGTTTTGAGCTGTCTGGCGGAGGAAGGAAAGCGGTGTGAGAAAGTGGCTGTTTTTTTGGAGCTGACAGGAATTGGCCTCACGGCGCACGGTTCCTCTCCTCGCAGCGGGAACAATGCCGTGGCGTCACACCCGTGGACTGACCCTCGCTGTTTCACATGGAAAAATGTTCCCAGAATTCCGCTCCCAGGCTTGGAGGTATAAGGCCAAGAGCAGGGAGGGAGAGAGAAAGAGAGAGAGAGAGAGAGAGAGAGAGAGATGTCAGGGAAGGTAATAGGAGAGAGGAAACCTATGCTACCAGAAGCATTTGTAGCCATGGCGACCAAAGCAACGACTCCTGAAGCTGATTAGTTGAGGAAAGGGAGGTGTGGCTTTCAATCACGCGTCCCAACAGCCAGTCACATCATCTGGCTGGGAGTGCAGATAGGGCACTCACTCAAGGTAACTGTTGTAAACTACAGCTTCAACTTCTTGCATTGTCACAGTGCCGCCCCCTTCACTCCCCGGCCCGTTTCACTTCACTCCCCTGCTCATTACCACATTGTTGCCCCTTCCCGCTCTTTGTATAAAAACTAATCAGACTAATCAGCTGATGTTATAGAAGATGTGATATTGGCACGCAAAGCTTGACTTCCCTAAAGTGGCCTAAAAGAGCCACATAAGGGAAATAAAGCTGAAGGAGCCATAGCAAAGTAGTTAGTTCTTCCTCTACTGGTGTGGATGTTGGGCTCTGCAAGCCGCTAACGAGGTTGCGGTTGGCCCACATTGGCAGACCGCAGCAGGGAGGGACCAGGGTGGGCTCAGCTGTGAGTTACTATTCACAGAGTTACGTTTTGGAAATGAGTGGGTGAAAATAGGTTTGGCCACTGATTTCTTCCCTTTCAAACTTATTTGGAAGAGCAAAACAAAAGCGAAAACATGGCTGATCCTCTGAGGCCTTGTGTTCCCCCACAATCCCAGATCTCAGCAATACTTGGAACTGGTAAGTACAACCTTATCATATCCTGTAAAAATGATGGCCAAAAGTATAAAAATAAGACTTAAGTTGTCATAAACCAAAATGATCCTTTAAGAGGATGATATATAAGCCATGCCTAACAAAAATAAATAAGATTATACCCGTTTTCACTTCAATGTCAGATGAGAAACAGAAACAAACTCCAGAATTCACATCACCGTAATGTCCCTCTACAGTATCTACAGTATCTATCTATCTAAATTGCAGGAACGTCTGTCTGTCTGTCTGTCTGTCTGTCTGTCTGTGTGTGTGTGTGGGGGGGGTGTTAAGCGCATATCTCTCGAACAGTTACTCCGATGGATTTCAAACTTGACAGGTGTCTTGCTATGGGCACGAGTAAGAACAGTGCCAAGTTTGACGTTGTTTGGATAAGAAACACAAAATATATCATCGGTAAAAGAAGCACACATTGGCTTTTGCTGCTCTAGCCACTGGCCCCTCCCCCTCTCACGCTGAGTGAGCAGTGAGCAGGACCAGAGACAGATAAAGAGCAGCAGAGCTTTGGCAGCTAAAATGTGACATACACCTCAGGCCCACACACATGTGCAAAGTAGCACTACGTTAACGATCAAACGACACAAGTCTCTCTCTCTCTCTCTCTCTCTCTCTCTCTCTCTCTCTCTCTCTCTCTCTCTCTCTCTCTCTCTCTCTCTCCCACACACACAAACGGTCCAGTTCTGGTGGTTGATGAACACAGATATGTGTTGATTAGCTCTCATAACGCAAGGTGGGTAACGCATTGTCATGAGTCCATGAGGCTAATGTCTGATTACTCCACATTGTCATTGTGATATTTTGTGATTACATTCTGATTCGGTCATGTAAATATAGTAGTACAATGTCTTCCTCTGATGTAGAGGTAGCCTACACTGTAAGTCAGTAGTAAGGTATACAGGGGAGTTGCGTATGAAGTGGTTTGGGGTCCTTCTGTAAGTAATTTTGGGGTACAATTTGGTTTTGAAGAATTCTACAAGCAGCAATACCACAGGCCAATCGGCCCGTTCCAAACAAAGCACATTTTCAACGGGCACTGCACTAGTATTTCAAAAGCCACTGGAGGCCATAGTCATCTGAATGTATTGATCCCTTGTCTCCTGTAAGGCCAATTCATTTTAAATTCATCATAAAGTCTAGATCTTGTGAAAATATGGCAGCTGATTCATGTCACACTGCAGAGAAGGTGGGTAAAGGAGGCAATAATTCATTTACAGCTGCTATAAAACTATGCTATTTTGCTGCTTTAATAACCTTGCCAGTAACATTATACCCCTAGTACAGAATATGCTGCTTCCTCCACACAATAACCATTTTATATGCCCTTGTGAACCTGTAGTGTTTGCATAAAACTCCAGCAAAATCTGTGCATAAAGAATGCAAAGAAAATGTGGCACTGTGTGTTAATGGCTCTCTCAGGGAGGATTTGGCATCCTGACATGCATAGACAAAGATTACAAATATGATTTGAAGAAATTTAGAGTGACTTATGTGGAATGAAGTATTGTTTTCCACCCTGTGTTGTGCGGCGTTACTATGGGGAGTTGGAACAAAATAAGGTAAATAAATTTGTTATTTGTAGTGACATCAACAAGTATAGTTTTCTGTATACAGCATTAGAATCAATATCTCTGAGTTAGCTTTTCCTGAACAACAGTGGACAGTCTCTGTGAGTTTGGCACCCATCACTTGAAATACACGCTTCAGAGGCAGACAACAAACATGCTGATTAGGACAATGCATGGGTAATGACGGCGCCACAGTCTAGAAATGTAAGACATTTAATTTTTACATTAAATGTCATTAAATCAACATTAAATCTTTAAATTCAAGTATCACTGACATTGAAAGGACAGTTCTGCTGATGTAATAAAACAACTCAAGCTTATTGCTGCATAAAAAAATAACTCCTTTCCATAAGAAGAATCTTGCAAAAAATCAATTAGGAAGCTGAGAAGTTGAGATTTGTTCTTGCTGCCCGTGCATTGACGTCAGGGTGAATAGTAGAGGTGGATGAGATGAAGACGAGGCAAGAGATAAAAGAGGAGCTGGACGCAATCTTAGAGGAAACGGGGTGAGGAGAGGAAGAGGAGGAGAAGGAAAATGGGGGGCACTTGCGTCTCCCTCCTCTGTTTTGTTTAAACAGAAGTTGGTAGCACAGCGGCCGGCCCTGTTGGCACTGAAGCAGCAAACAGTCTCCACCCTGCACCCTGCCTCAGAATGAACGCTGCGCTCTGTCTGGCTTTTCTCTGCTCTATCCGCTCTCATCCTATCTTTTACAACTGCACAGCTGTCTCTGTCCGAATGGCTCTGTCCAAAGGTAACAAAATCCACCTCAAAGTACCACTCAAGCTTCTTAATCAACAAGTTATATGTTGTTTGTTATATCTGTACAAAAACCACGGCAAGGCTATGTGCCGGGCTATTGGCAAGCAACTGGCGGAGACCAGGCACATAATCCCCCGTCAAAGCATAACATGTAGTCAAACAAGATTTAGGGCCCTATCTTGCACAGCGCAAAGCCTGACGCAAGTGTCTTTGCTGGTTTAAGACCGACGCAGCGCCCATGTCATTTAAATAGCAAATGCACCTGCGCCCATCTGTGTGCTCATGGGCGTAATGGTCTTACAGGGAGGTGTGTTCAGGTGCATTCTTGGCATGTAGGGAAGTGATCGCGCCATTGACCAACAAAAACCAAAAAGTCAATAGCGCAGCATTTCATTGTTATTTTAATAGCGCATTAGTAAAATGAGCCTAGGCTTATGCACAGCACGCGCACACTATGCATGTTACACACACACACACACACACACAGAGAAGCACAGCAGCACACAAACGTGCAAAAGATTACAAATAAAAATATTACGGTGCAAATCCGTCATCATAATAGCAATGCGCCAAGGTACATCGCGCCTGGCATTTTGTTTAAGAAAAGCGTTAATGTCATTGCTTTATCGGTCAATCATATCCCCTAATAATATATGATTTTCCTCCCACTTTAATATAAAAAAAAAAAAATCCTAAGGTCAAAGGTTAAGAGATGGCTTCACACTCGTGATAAATTTAGCTTACCTTGGTTCCCACACTGTAAACAACCTTGTGATGTCAGTGATGATCCCGGGGCCAGGATGAGGACAATAAACAGGAAGTGGCTCAGCAGCAAGCTGCATCCCATAATAATCAAGACAAAAACACAGACAAACAATCCCAAATCACAGCAAGACACAAAGTGACAGATAACACGGACAAGCGGGCCCCGAATCTCTGCAAAAACTTACAACAGCCCCAAAAGCAACACGCTGGAGAAATCCAAACAATCCACATCCCCGCAGAGAGCCTCACGGCTAGAAAAGAGACATAAAATGCACCAATTTACAAAATCAAAGACTTGTAAACCCAAACAATCCAGTAAACAGAGAATCAGACATGTAGAAACAACCAGAGATGTGTACAGAGAAGGATACAAACAGGCCTAAACAAAGGATAGTGTGGAACACTGTAACTGTGAGCCATCAGCTGTGAGGATCACATCTTTGATGTTTGACCTGAACCAGTGATGCTCTATCATACTAATCATCCAATATATGAAATTGGAGCATCACATTTCTATATTGTTAGAAGTAATAGCAGTGACGACTGCCTATGTACCTCATTTTAACAGCGAGACTCCCTCTTTTGCCATCCGATCTGTATCAAGGCCATATAAATCCACTACGAACCTCTCTCTCTGGCTGTAAACAGCTGGAGCCGATGTTTTAATGCACTACAAACACACAGAGACAGGAACATACTGTGGGGATTGCTTAACTTGCTCCGCCCTGAGCACGACAGCAACCTGAGATAAACCACATGCACAATTTCTCTCAGCACTTGTTATGATTGGTCCTACCTCTCCATTGGAGAAATGAAAAAGCTGTTCAGTATGCTGGGTAACGTACAGCTAACATATAAACTTGCTTTGTACAATGCTGGAGGCAAAAATAACCTTTTTATAGGCTTACTAATTGGCTGGCTGTGCAATGGCAATTAGCATTCATCTGAAAAGCTACATAAAATACTTCTCCTGCTCGAAGACAGAGAGACAGACAGACATCAACAATATGAAATTTAGCATCATAATTTCTAGCCATGAATTGCTCTATGGATCCAAGTCAGTCTGTCTGTCCACCATTTTGATCCAGACTGAAATGTCTTATACTGGATGGATTGCCATGACATTTAGTAAAAGCATTGACGGAGGTTGAATCCTAACGACTTTGGTGATCCCCAGACTAATTTCTTTTGCGCCACAAGCCGGCTGACATTTGTCATGAAATCTGGTGCATACATTCAAAACCCGAATGCAAAAGCTAAGCAGAGATGGAGTGACCCTGCCCGGAGGAAGCCCGGGGCCCCCGTCTGGAGCCAGGCCCAGACGGCGGGCTCGTCGGCGAAGCGCCTGGTGGCGGGTTTGCCACGGAGCCCGGCCGGGCACAGCCCGAACAAGCTACGTGGCAACTCCCTCTCCATCCCATGGGCCCACCACCTGTGGGAGGAACCGTTGGGGTCGGGTGCGATGCCACATGGGTGGCAGTGAAGGTCAGGGGCCTCGACGGACCAGACCCGGGCGGCAGACGCTGGCTCTGGGGACGTGGAACGTCACACCTCTGTGGGGGAAGGAGCCGGAACTGGTGCGGGAGGTGGGCGCTACCGGTTAGATCTGGTGGGGCTTACCTCTACGCACAGTCTTGGTTCTGGAACCATACTCCTGGATAGGGGTGGACTCTTTTCTTCTCCGGAGTTGCCCAGGGTGTGAGGCGCCGGGCGGGTGTGGGGATACTCACAAGCCCCGGCTGGCGCCGCTGTGTTGGAGTTTACCCGGTGGACGAGAGGGTCGCCTCCCCCACGCCTGCGGGTTGTGGGGGAAAACTCTGACTGTTGTTTGTGCATATGCACCAAACAGGAGTTCGGAGTATTCGGCCTTCTTGAGACCTTGACTGGAGTCCTGCATGGGGCTCCAGTGGGGGACTCCATTGTTCTGCTGGGGGACTTCAACGCACACGTGGGCAATGATGGAGACACCTGAGAGGCGTGATTGGGAGGAACGGCCTCCCTGATCTAAACCAGAGTGGGTGTTTGTTGTTGGACTTCTGTGCTAGTCATGGATTGTCTATAACGAACACCATGTTCGAACATAGGGATGCTCATAAGTGTACCTGGTACCAGAGCACCCTAGGCCGAAGGTCAATGATCGATTTCATAATCGTTTCATCTGATCTGAGGCCGTATGTTTTGGACACTCGGGTGAAGAGAGGGGCAGAGCTGTCAACCGATCACCATCTGGTGATGAGTTGGGTCAGAGGGTGGGGAAGACTCTGGACAGACCTGGTAAGCCCAAACGTGTAGTGCGGGTAAATTGGGAACGTCTGGAGGAGGCCCCTGTCCAACAGACTTTCAACTCACACCTCCGGGCGGAGCTTTTCGTGCATCCCTGTGGAGGCTGGGGGCATTGAACCCAGTGGACAATGTTCAAAGTTTCCATTGCTGAAGCTGCGGCGAGGAGCTGTGGTCTTAGGGTCTTAGGTGCCTCAAGGGGCGGTAACCCACGAACACCGTGGTGGACACGGTGGTCAGGGAAGCCGTCCGACTGAAGAAGGAGTCTTTCCGGGATATGTTATCCCGGAGGACTCTGGAGGCAGTTGCAGGGTACCAAAGGGGCCGAAGGGCTGCAGCCTCTGCCGTGAAAGAGGCAAAGCAGCGGGTGTGGGAGAAGTTTGAGAAGACATGGAGAAGGACTTTTCGGTCGGCACCAAAGTGCTTCTGGAAAACTGTTCGCCACCTCAGGAGGGGGGGCGGGGAACCATCCAAGCTGTGTACAGTAAGGATGGGACACTGTTGACCTCAACTGAGGAGGTAATAGGGCGGTGGAAGGAGCACTTTGAGGAACTCCTGAATCCGACTAATACGCCCTCTATGTTAGAGGCAGAGCTGGAGGATAATGGGGGATTGTCGTCGATTTCCCAGGCGGAAGTCACTGATGTAGTCAAACAACTACACAGTGGCAAAGCCCCGGGATTGATGAGATCCGTCCAGAAATGCTCAAGGCTCTGGGTGTGGAGGGGCTGTCCTGGTTGACACGCCTTTTCAACATTGCGTGGAAGTCTGGGGACGGTGCCAAAGGAGTGGCAGACTGGGGTGGTGGTTCCCCTTTAAAAAGGGGGACCAGAGGGGTGTGCCAATTATAGGGGTATCACACTTCTCAGCCTCCCTGGTAAAGTCTACTCCAAGGTGCTGGAAAGGAGGGTTCGGCCGATAGTCGAACCTCGGGTTGAGGAGGAACAATGCGGATTCCGTCCTGGTCGTGGAACAACGGACCAGCTCTTCACTCGCAAGGATCCTGGAGGGAGCCTGGGAGTATGCCCAACCGGGTCTACATGTGTTTTGTGGATTTGGAGAAGGCGTATGACCGGGTCCCCCGGGAGATACTGTGGGAGGTGCTGCGGGAGTATGGGGTGAGGGGGTCTCTTCTCAGGGCCATCCAATCTCTGTACAACCAAAGCGAGAGCTGTGTCCGGGTTCTCGGTAGTAAGTCGGACTCGTTTCAGGTGAGGGTTGGCCTCCGCCAGGGCTGCGCTTTGTCACCAATCCTGTTTGTAGTATTTATGGACAGGATATCGAGGCGTAGTCGGGGTGGGGAGGGGTTGCAGTTTGGTGGGCTGGGGATCTCATCGCTGCTCTTTGCAGATGATGTGGTCCTGATGGCATCATCGGCCTGCGACCTTCAGCACTCACTGGATCGGTTCGCAACCGAGTGTGAAGCGGTTGGGATGAGGATCAGCACCTCTAAATCTGAGGCCATGGTTCTCAGCAGGAAACCGATGGAATGCCTTCTCCAGGTAGGGAATGAGTCCTTACCCCAAGTGAAGGAGTTCAAGTACCTTGGGGTTGTGTTCGCAAGTGAGGGGACAATGGAGCGGGAGATTGGTCGGAGAATCGGGCGCAGCGGGTGCGGTATTGCATTCAATCTATCGCACCGTTGTGGACGAAAAGAGAGCTTAGCCAGAAGGCAAAGCTCTCGATCTACCGGTCAGTTTTCGTTCCTACCCTCACCTATGGTCATGAAGGCTGGGTCATGACCGAAAGAACGAGATCCAGGGTACAAGCAGCGAAATGGGTTTCCTCAGGAGGGTGGCTGGCGTCTCCCTTAGAGATAGGGTGAGAAGCTCAGTCATCCGTGAGGAGCTCGGAGTAGAGCCGCTGCTCCTTTGCGTCGAAAGGAGCCAGTTGAGGTGGTTCGGGCATCTGGTAAGGATGCCCCCTGGGCGCCTCCCTAGGGAGGTGTTCCAGGCACGTCCAGCTGGGAGGAGGCCTCGGGGAAGACCCAGGACTAGGTGGAGGGATTATATCTCCAACCTGGCCTGGGAACGCCTCGGGATCCCCCAGTCGGAGCTGGTTAATGTTGCTCGGGAAAGGGAAGTTTGGGGTCCCCTGCTGGAACTGCTCCCCCCGCGACCCGACACCGGATAAGCGGACGAAGATGGATGGATGGATGGATACATTCATGTCTCCATCAGCCTCAGCTGTACTTTTTAGTTGTTGTGCTAATTAGCAAATGTTAGCATGTGGATATGCTAAACTAAGTCGGTGAACATGGTAAACATACCTAGTAAATCTCAACATGTTAGCATTGTTAGTCTGAGCGATGCCGATGTTAGCCTCAGTCAGATTCTAATCTAAAACGCTTGAGAAGTCTGTAGAGTTTTGACAAATGAAAGAGGTTTTGTTGAAACAGTTTATATTTCTCAGCACAAGGGGAAAATAAGTCTAAACTCAGGTATAATAGTGGCAATAGTATCGACCAATTTAAACTATACCCAGCCCTAATTAATGGAGGAAAGCTCATGACTCACATAAATTATAAAACAAGATAAGGACATTCAAGGAGGAAGATTTTTACTACTAGACACTGCTGCTGCACATAAAGTCCTAGGATGAACTCTGTTCATGATACCGCTCACTGGAGTAGACGCTTGTCTGGAGCGATTCATGGTCCTTCCTTCATCTGTGGCCTACAGACTCGCCGAGCCGGTGCAGCTGTTAATCCTGTTCCCTCCCAACTCCAACTGACCACAGTCATGGGAGGGGGGGAGCGGACTTGAAAGGCAACCTTAGTGACTGTACTTCACACCTATTTCTCTGCCTTCACACACAGCAGCTCTCACATACATGGATGCATGCGCACGCATGCAAACACACACACACACACACACACACACACACACACACACACACACACAGACAAACACTCAGCTGCCTGGACGCTGAAGATAAGGAGCCGGAGCTGTGAGAGAGAAGGAGGGGGTCGCTCGGATGAAGTATGTGTGTGCATGTTTGTGTCTGTTTGTGTCTGTTTGTGTGCGTTTTTGATGGAGGGGGAGGGGGACTACTCTACAGGACGTCCTGAGAATGGTGAGCTTTCTGAAACAGGGGACGAGCCTCACACAACGTCAAGCCATACAGGGCACACATACAATACAAATGATGAGAAAACCCCTGAAGGCTAATGTAACAGCATGACAGCCGATGAGAAAATGAAATGTCCCATCCATCAAAACAGACATTAAATATCAGGAAGTTAATGACGAGGGTATTGTTACAGTTAAATCTTCATCTGGCAGATATGCCAAAAAGCAGCTGTGCATGTTAATGAAGGAGAAATATACTACAGCTGATGCTTTAACCATGACCAGTGGTCGAAAAAATAGCGGCAGCAGCTATACAGCGTCGCAGAGCCTAAAGATGTTGTTAGCAGCAGGCGTCCGCAGATGGAACTGCCTCTCCATTTCCCTAACGACTGCACCATAGGAAGAGAAGCAAGGTCTTCTCAGCATTGATTTTCCTCCTGGGTCAATGCTGTGTGTGTGTGTGTGTGTGTGTGTGTGTGTGTGTGTGTGTGTGTGTGTGTGTGTGTGTGTGTGTGTGTGTGTGTGTGTGAAGAGGGTCTCAGCAGAAGCAGCCTTCCTAATGGGATGTGTTGTATACAGGGGGGGCCTGGGAAACAACAGTGTAACCAAGGGGAAGAGCACAAGGAAAACAAGGACCCCTCCCTGTCCGAGTATGGGACAAACATGTTTGACACACACACACACACACACACATTAACACACACCTCCTTACTCTCCTTTCAAGCTGATCTGGAGGCGAGCCAAGTTCCTTTTGGACACCTTTCTCTTTTAGTGTGCTACGTCTTACATTTGAAGAATACGTTTTGATGTTAGATCAGACACATCGTTGCACATTGTGCATCCTAAGCTTTAAGTTTCAAATCAGGAGGAAGATGAGAGTCACGTCTATCTCTGTGTACACTCGCTTTTCATCTTGTTTATTGGCCAACACGACCTGTGGTCCTGAGAGCTGCCGGCCAATGACAGGCCTGGGATGGGAGCTGGCACGGTGCCCCGCTGGAGCAGGTGCAGCCAGAATAGGAGATAAGGAGAACATGCTGACAGATCTCCCGATCAACTTAAAACACTGATTGGGACGATTGATGCAAGGCTACTTTCGGGCTGAGGGGACACTGCTGTATTACACGGCACCCATGTGGGCGTGGGTGGCCCTATTGGTGTATTGGTGTGGGATTAGGGTGGGGAAGGGGTAAAATAATGCGTGTGTGTGTGTGTGTGTGTGTGTGTGTGTGTGTGTGTGTGTTTTAGTCGGCTCTAGTGCCAGGGCTGTGCGACATCGTGGAAAATCCTCCTCAGCGGTTTCCTGTGGGTCTCCATTATCAGGCCTCGTTGGTAGACCAGCTTTTCCCCCCTACTTCCTGCCTCTCTTCCTCCCCTTCCACCCCATTTCCCCTCCCACACTCTTCTCAATCACATGAATCACCGCTGCCACGGAGAGGGCGACGGGGTGGCAGCAGCTAGAAACTAGACTCCTAACTCACGTATGGTCAAATGACTCAGTATAGTATATACTGTACATAGAGCTAATGTCTTCCCCTTGATGCCATTAAAAGCAATGACGCATGCGTAACCTCATCATCATCTTATATTTCTGTGCACACAGAGTACAACTTTAGACAAATGCTGAGTCACTTGAACATGAGGTTGTTCCTCCCCTTCCCTGTTGGACGTGAAACCAAGATGCCAGTCAAAATGGAGCTTGTACGGTTTGTACAACTTGTGTCTCACAGCAAACACAACATTTGCCAGGATATTTAAAACAGACACATCTTGGGATAATGTGCCACTTGAGCTTGAGTGATGGCAGTGTTCCCCTCAGTCCTGGATATGGCTGTACAGCTTTAAAAAGGGTTCACCAAATCTTGCAATTTGGACATTTATTCAAGTTATGGGGAGTTTAAGTTGAATCATCTGTGATAAAACAGATGGTTTTGGAGTTGAGGATATTTTAAATCACAAAGCTTTGGGGTCGTGCTCCTTTTCAGCCGTGGTCGGACGACTCTTGGCAACCCATGTTGTTACCAAGACAACATCAACAAACACGGTCCTACCTGATAATGGTGGAGGCTGAAAGATGGCTGCAGGTCAATAAACAAACAGAAAGAGGTGAAATGAAAGTGAGCTTCAAATGTTTGGATCCTTGCTTAAATTTCAGTGTGAAGTTCATGGGGATAGGAAAGCTGGGGGGTAGCGTAAGTGTGTCTACAAGTGTGTTATTGTATGTGTGAATCAGAATGAAAAGGGTGGAGAGTGAGAGAGAACATGAAGGCTGGAGGGATAGAATGTGACTAATCTTGGCGTCTACCAAAAAACAGTAAATCTTTCTCGAAGCTTTCCATCAATCATGCAAACATGTAGAGGAATTGATCTATGGCAGTGATCACCGTGCCGACTGAGAAGGTAGGGCTGTTATTCGCTACAGGACGTGACAGAGAGCATGTGTGAGGGGCCTGATAGAGAGTCAGAGGCCGATGAGAAAAGGAAAGAAAATAAAGAGAGGGAGGAAAGGGAAGCACTTAGGTGTGCTTGATATCCTATCAGCGCCCAATACCCATCTCAGGCATGGAAAAATACCATGAATGGGATTCACTATTCAGTAAAAATGAGCTGGAGCACATTTTGGACTATGGATGGGAGAGGAGATCAAATAGGGGATGGATAAAAGCTTGGAAACAATACCCCCAGTTCCCTGTGTGTCCCAGAGCCAAATATGCAGCAGCAATATGAGCTTCTTTTTGTTCTTGAAAATGCTCCTCAGATGTTTGACGCAAGATCACGAGTGGGAGGTGGGAAGGGGGGTGGAGGGAGACAAAACAAACAGCAATTAAGGTAGTTTGTGAATCCGTTTGAAAGGCCTCATGATCCATCCTTTAGGAAACATCTGCCATATTGATGTATGAGGCCAGGAAAAGACAAATTCCTTCTATCCCAGCAAAACAAACCTTAGCCGTGGTGAGTTTCCTTTCTATCCATTTCTAACCTGACGGCGTAGCTCTTAGGGATCGACCGATACTGGTTTTTCAAGGCCAATACCGATACCGATTATTAGTAGTTAATGAAACCGATAACCCATATTTCAAACCGATCTTTCAATTAAAATTAAGATTTTGGAATGTTACAAACTCCAACACAAAACTTTGTTTAAATGCTTTAATTATTTAATAAATTAGAAACATTCAACATAATACACAGTAAAAGTCAGAGGGCCCTATCTTGCACCCGGCGCAGCGCAAAGACCGACGCAGTTGTCAATTTCCCGCTCCAGTTTAAATAGCAAATGCACCTGCGCCCATCTTTGCGCCCATAAGCGTGCTGGTCTTACAGGGTGGTGTGTTCAGGTGCATTCTTGGCGTATTGCTATCTTGAGACAGCGGGAAGTGATCACGGCATTGACCAACAAAAACCTGGTCTAAAGTCAATAGCACAGCATTCCATTGTTATTTTAACAGCGAATTAGTAAAATGCGCCTAGGCTTGTTACACACACACACAAGGAAGTGCAGCAGCACACAAACATGCACAACATTAAAAATATTATGGTGCAAATCTGCCATCATAATAGCAATGCGCCAAGGTCCAAACGCGCCTGGCTTTAAAAGGGAATGGGAGATGACACTCTGATTGGTTTATTGCATGTTAGGCCCAAAACACACATATGAATTAATGAAGACACTAAGTACAACACTTTTGAACCATGCCCCAGCGCACTGACCCTTTTTCCGCCGTCAAACTAGCAAAAGTGGATTTGGACACGCCCTAAACGCACCTGCGCCATGCACTTCATGCCGTGCGCTTGGATCATTAAAATAGGGCCCAGATAGTGTAATGGGCGGGACATTAAGTCAGACTCAGTGAGTGAGTGAAACCGAAGCAGAGGGACAGACACAGAGCTGTAGCAGAGCCAAAGTAGCGCATTTTTTAATGAATTAACTATATCGGTAATCAGGCAAATAAAACTCAGATAGAGATAATCTTCAAACTGCCAAAAAACGTCTATCCGTAGCAGCTCTAGCCTTCATTTATGCTTACACACACTCACACATGAGGTCTGTTTTTCACCCCAAAATATATCCCTCATAAACATTTATAGTCTAAACACAGATAAAACCGCTATCACTTTGCTTTCAGCTGGAAATTCCAGACAACCGTCCAATGGGGAAAGAAGATAAGAATATATCTTTTTGAAGTAGAAAGCTCTTGCCTGTCTAGGGAAGAAACATTTTTCATAATCCACAGCAAATACTACAGTGTCTATGTCCCGTCTAGATATAACTGGAATGAAAAAGAGTTTAAGCGTCTCAGCTGTCGGCCCAAATCACCCTGAAAGTCCCTGAGAGGAAGCAGACAAAGAGCAAAAAATATATATATATATATATATATATAAGATTTACTGTGAGAGATAGATGGGAAAGATACAAACAATAGTTTTACAAATGTACCGTGCACTTTCCTGAATATGAACGCCAAATGATTGTAAAAGCAAAAGTAGGGAAACACCACTGTGCTGTCTTCAGGGGAAGACATCCTCTTTGGAAGTGCTGCATCGAACTATAAATCTGATAAACCAGGCTGCATAAAACACTCACTTTTGGAGAAATGAGAAGATAAATGGGAGACCCCCGCAGTGAAACAAGTCCCGACGCAGTGCTCCCATGTGCAAGTCAGTGTGTTTACACTCCACATTAAACGGCAAAGCTCGGTCCTTAAGCTAAAAACTGCAGACAGAGGAAAAATCCAATATGGCGGTGGTTTAGGTGGCTTGTTGTGCAATAAACAGAGGAGCAGGCTGCCATGTGCCTTTGTTTTTATGTCAACACGCAGCTGTTCATCCAGAGGACCAAAGGACACACACACACACACACACACGTTTTTTGTCTTTCCTCTTTGACCTGCTATTGCAAGTCACCTGCTCCAAATGTGTACAACTCTAGTCCAAATAATTTAAAGGAATAGTTCAACATTATGTGATATACGCATACTTTCTTTCTTGCTGAGAGTTAAGCCGTCTACACGTGATCCACGGTAAAACCGCTCTGCGCTGGCCGTTCCATTGTTGTACTGTGGGGAAAGCGGTGCCGCCCAGCTAGGCCGAGCGCTACATTTTGGAGTCGCGCACTACTCGACGCCAAAGACTTTGACCTTGTTGCCGCTGACATTTTAAGGCGCAACCAATTCAAGAAGCAACAATGACGTATACCTGTGCTGCGCTTTGCCTCTCTGCTCTGCGCTGTACCTCGCAGTTTTACCTCGGATCATGTGTAGGCGGCTTTAGACTTGGGCTATGCAATAGAAGAAATATATCATTCTTTGTTTCTGTGCTGTAAAAGGACAGAAACACAGAGGCTGAACTGATACTTAAGAGCCTCAAGAATCCCAATAAGCCCACAGTTTTAGACCAGAAAGGTGTGTTTCTGTGCGACACTTGATTCTTTCAAGTGTTTACAATACAGTCTAGCAATCAAGACCCAAGGTCACACAGCAATGGCAGCAACTAAATATGTAAACATTTCCAATTGGAAGATAATCACAAAATAACCCAACATGCTTTTTGTTCCTTGACATTGCAACCACATGTAGATGTTAACGCCCTTGTTTCTAACGTTGCAGAGTGCAACGTTTATAAACAAGCAAAAAATTAAGGCTTCAGCAGATGAGACGCCAGTCAGGAACCCTGTTCCAAAAGTGTAAAATAAAGGATGTAACCAAGATTAATGTTGTGTTGTAAGCAGCAACATGTGCGATTGCATGGCAACCAAAAGGCAACAATGCAGCATATTGTTTATGTGATATTTATTTATTCATTGTATATTATTGTATTCATATGCATTTAGCTTTTCTTCTGCAGCTCGTTCCGATAAAAGCTGCAGAAAGATGCAAAGTAATTTGGCCTGCAGCAGGGCTGTACAGTTAGATCAGAAGCCAGACTCAGACAACATTTGCTAAAGCAAAGATCCATCTGTCTGTTCCTTGCTGAGAGGAGCGTGTGGGGCATAGAGTGCACACACACACACACACACACACACACACACACACACACACACACACACACACACACACACCAACACATACCCACACCTCCCATCACCAGCTGGATCGGAGAAAGCAGCACTTGGGGAACAGTTGACACACTGATCTCTTTAATGGTTACATCCTCCACACCCAACACCCGAGACACTCAGACACACATGCTTTCATTAGTTTGAACCGACTGACAGAAGAAAAAAAAATACATATTGCAAAAGTCCTTCCCCCAGATTTACACACACACACACACACACACACACACACACACACACACAAACACACACACAGCTTCCTCCTGCTCTCAAAGACATATACACACTATCCTGTTAACCACCCCCACCTCCATGCAATCAGAGGCTCAGAATAGGAAGGAGGGAGAGGAAGCGGCTCTGCATTCACAGGCTGGGAACAAGGAGAAGGAAAAACAGCCGGAACCTGGAATTTACGGAGGAAAAAACAACAGCCATCCAAAAATACCTCAGGACCATCTCCGCAGATAAACAGAAATATCATTACTCTCATGCTCTAGCTCAGGATAGTTTTCCTTACACACTTCCTTCATCTCATCCTCTGCTCCTCAACTCTGCTCCTGGCTATGCAACTTCGAGGAAACTCTTGCTGAAGAAGCATGGCTTTTTGATATTTGCCCAATGTGCTACTTGGATCCCCCCCACACACACACACACACACACACTTTCCTTGGCCTCACACAGGTCAGGAAAGCCATGCAGAATGTCTAAGAACCTCATAAGACCCTGAGCTAATCAGTGCTAAGTGGAGCCACTGAGTCCTTCAACCGCAGACAAGAAACCACCAGCTAGTGGTCTAGTCTTTCTTTCCATTCTCCTTTCACTTCCTAAAATGGTGTAATACGCTTTTGCATAGGGATGCATGATATGAGGAAAATATGCAATATGCAATAACGTTGTGGAATATCGCCGTAACGATATCAATTGCAATAAACAGATATTAAAATGTACTCAGTTCTGCATTTCTGCTGCTTTCAGTATTCTCCTAAAAAACAACAATTTGCTCATTGAATGTAAAACAAATAAAAGAAAATAATCTATAACATTCTTTTATTGAACAAAGTGAACACTGAATTGAATATAAAAGGCACCACTAAAAAAATTGTCATGTTTGCCAGACCTTCCTCCACAGCGCTGCGCAGGAGGGTCTGGCTAGTCCATACAACATTCCTGGATGGGAGAAAAATGGGCTGTGGTTTATTGGCATTTTTTTAAATGAATCACAATCGTCTTGGGCGGCGCTAAGCATCAGGCAGAGCCAAGGTGCCGCTGCAAAATTGCCTCGGGAAGGAACTTGTTTTGATGGAACGTGTAAGTTCAAAGGTTGTTTTAGTCGTGCAACAGAAAACTCAGATTGGACAGATAGTCTAGCTAGCTGTCTGGATTTACCCTGCAGAGATATGAGGAGCAGTTAACCACAGTCATTAAAATGCCAACACAAAGAAAGCAGAAGGTAAAGGACATCTGGTCGAAAAGAGTGAAATCCGGCGGAATTTCCGTCGGCAACGGAGCAATCCCTGAAGTGGAACGTCACGGATATAGACTACATTTTAATAGTTTTCTACTGATATTTTCTTTCAACTAACACAAAGAATCTCTGAGTGCGTATCGCAGAATGTTGCAGCTTTTCACAAAGTGTTTATTGCAGTAGTTAATATTGCAATGACGATAAAAAAAAACGATAGCTTGTACAGCCCTAGTTTTGCATTGCACCACAGTCACGTCAGCATGTAAATATGTATATGAAAAAAAGGATGATCTTTGGGGTGTAAAACTTTATTAAAAAGGCTGGACCATCCATTTGGACCAAACTAAATGTACGTTAATGTAAGCTTTGCATAAAGATCTGCTTCTTTCAGCAGATATAAGTGGCCAGCAGTGTGACAGAGCCCTTCCTGTGGCTATAAGAGGTGGGGTTCACTGACCCTAAGGTCATTTCCTTTGACCTCTTCTTCCTAATTGATTCAATTTCCTAGCCATTGGCCTCCTATTAGGATGTCCTAATAGACCCATACCTCCTCTTTAATACCCCCTTCCTTTGTCTCCAAAAAAGGACACGTTTTCACTTTGTATCACTAAACTTTGTCATCCTAGTCACATGTGATGTCAGATAAATGCAAATTTCCGTCCCCACACGTTTGTTCCGGACTCTTAATGCCAATAACCTTTAAATAACATAAATAACCTTTCACTAACATAGTGAGATCATCTGTTGAACTCTAGCGGAACTGTGGGACTGCAAACGGAAAGAAAAAAAAACAGTGGTGATTGAGTCATCTCTAGTTTACCTGAGCTAAATGACAACATGCAGGAGCAATGTCTGCAGCCACCCAGAACCTCTCTAAACTACCTTGAATGCGATCCAACTGCTTTGTGTTCATATCATATATTCAGAATCATATCTGGCACCTACTGTACCTTGTATTGCATAACTGCTTTGACTTCAAAAACTATTACATAAAAGTAGATTAGGTATAAATGCATTACATGCAGTGAAGGACATATTTAGAACAAATCTTTGAAACGCTAACTTTAAAAGTATCAGATATAAAAGTAGTAGTTTTTTACAAAAGGTAATGACTTTCATCCATGCTTTATGTGATCGATTACTGCAATCTTACATTTGATTTTTGCCTTTGACCACCAAACCTTGGGTCATATGTTGCGGACAATTCACGGGCAGGGCACATTGTGTGACCACTATTTTGCCTTCAGGCGCCACGCAAAACAAGCACTGGGTAGATAGCAGAACTGTTTCAGCAGTAACGTGCACACATTGTCACCATTTAACACAGTGCACTTAACAGTTACATCCAATTAATGATGCTGATCGATATCCCTGATTGAGAAAAACTTAATGAAGATGCACGTCTTGCATACATGCGTCATGTATACATTTTCGGTCACTGGTTTTCGTGTCCCGCAGTCGGTCAGTTTCGATGATGAAAAGCACAGAGAGATGTATAGAGGAAACGTGTCAGTTGGGTGTTGACATCCATAAACAACTCAACCCAAGTCAGACCCGTTTCTGTGTGCATGTAAACACAATATGGCATCAGGGTAATTAAAGTAGTTATGAGGACTCCAGATTGGTCTCCCTCTGTTTGTTCTGATGTCTGTTTATTCATCATTCATTTACATTATATGTTTGTTTGTTCATGCAACTGCTGATCGAATGTGACAAAACCTCTGATGGAGATAATACATCCCACCACTGCATTTGAGAATTTCACAATAAGGCCCGAGGCAAGATGTTTTCTTTTTGCATTTGCCAGTCAATATGACTCAGACAACCATGGATTGCATTTTGAAATTTGGATGAGTGATGCATTTCATCATTCCTGAATAGTAAAACTTCACTTTTAGTTCACATTAAAGCACTACTGGATTCTGTGGTTTTTATCAGCTCTTTTGTTTTACCCAATCAGTATGACTGAAACATGTTTTATATAATCTGGCAAACAGTACGCATTAATGATGCAGACAATGCTTCATCAGCAAAACTACAGGCCACACTGTTGCCAAAAAATAAACAATTGTAATTAGCTTGTTCTTTCCCTTCTCCTACACTCTTGGCTCTCAGCCTGAAGTGGGCGAAAGAATTTCTGGGTTTTTCACAGTTCAGGGGATGCTTAATAAAATAACAAAATCTCATGTTTGCTTGGATACACTGGAGTTAACAAACATTTCCAGGATTGTTGATTAACTAAAAAAAAGAATCCTCTGATAAGTACGCCACGACCGGTTGCTGATGCAGCGATTTCCCTGGTTGCGCTGTCCCGCTCCCGCTCTCACTAAGCGTTGTCTTCATCTGCAGCCGTTTCTGTTTATTAGTTTTAGTGTTTGAAATTTTCCCAATGCAACTACTTATTCAAACAAGCCTGCTCTGGGCACGCTGCTTTAATCACAAACTCCTCTTTTAAGGTAAATACAACTTGGAAAGCCTGTCAGATAGGCATTTCACAAAAATAAGTTTGTGGTTGTTCAGTATGGCATTTCAGACTTCAGACATACACACGCGCACACGTTCCTACATGTTTGTGTGTATGTGTGTGTCAGCCCCACTGAGAGCGTTATTACAAAGAGCCAATAGGAGTGAAGGACCACACTCTAGCACATCCTGTTTGACTTGACCTCAGAGGATATTCTCCTTTCCCAAGCAAACAAACCGCCGGGCTTTTGGATCGTACCAACGTCGGAGGGGAAGGGAGGGGACGGGAGCCGGGGGATGTCTCTGGTGGGGAATCAGTGGGTAGGACGGAGTTTTTGCAGCAGAGAGAGGCGAAAGAGTTACTGCTTTGCAAAAAAAAGAGCATCTCTGAAAAAACAGATAGGTGTGTTTCTAATGTGTGGGTCACCAACAGTGGCTGAAAACGTCTTTCCATAACCATACAATCTTACAATGGTCCAATTACAAAATAAACTAACCCTAAACATTTTCCCTTACCGCTTTTTCTGAGCTTTCAATCCAAATCTTATGCTCCTCTTCAGCAAACTAATGTTAGTATATTGAATAGTAATTAGTGCTACTCGAGCAAAGAACTAAAATCAAGACACATAAACTACATAGATGCCACTAGGGCTGCAACTAATAATTATTTTCATTAAATCAATTAATCTGTCCTGTAATATGTCATAAAATAGTGGGGAAATGGCTGTTATGATTTCCTACAGCTCTAGGGGATGTACTCAAATGGGTTGTTTTATTCGACCATCACTCCAAAACCCAAAGATATTTCATGTATGAGAAGGAAATAAGTAGCTGTTTGCATTATTGCTTGAAAATGACTAAAACGATAAATCGATTATCAAATTAGTTGCCAATTAATTTTCTGTCAATCGAATAATCAATTGATCAATTAACCAACTTATCGTTGCAGGATGTGGAACAAAAAAATAAAAAAATTAATTAAAAAAAGAGACACCGACAGGCCACAGATCACATATGTAAAAACGACCATGTCTGGGTGTTCAGAGTATTCTTGCCATTCGGTTATTAAGCCCCTTTTAGGGTCACTCCCTTACAAACTGGACCCTAATTAAAAAACAGCATTTTACCAAACCTTCCTCCATGACATCACTCAGCCTGCCCCATCTGACACTATTGTACCACTGATATCCCAGCTTTACGTATTATGCAAAAAGACATCTCCTCCTCTGGCTGTATCTGATTAATCCATTATTTGGTTAAGTCGCTCCAGCCCACTCCCTTCAGTCTCCCTGTGGTGTTTTCCTCGGCTAACGGTGGGCCAGCTTGGTGCTGCTGCTGAGACTACTGGGATTAATGCTGCCGATTGACACTAATCTCATTGTGGTTAAGGCTTTGGAGAGACCGTGTACACCCACTTCACTCTCACTCCCAAACACTCACATTTACGGCACCAATCCGCTGGGACATTTATGCCCGAGGTGGGATTTGTGTAGTGGTTTCTCTCATTGTTCATTTTATGGGTGGTTGGATTTATTTTCAAATCACTGATATAAGAACTCTTTAAGAACTTTATAAACTGAAAGGGACACAAATAAATACGTGAATTTGCGTTAGGCACATTTTTCTACACTTTTCTACTTCATATTCAACACCAAACAAAGAGTAACTGTGGTTATGTTTGATATTAACTGTGTTGTTTTTCATTCACCACACAATAAAACAGTTATTCTACAGCAGGATTCCTCAATAATCTATGTTCTTGGTCCTGGACTGCGTGTTCGTAAATTCAATCTGAGCATTAATTCAGAGAGAGGTGTGAGTCCTTCCACTTATCTGAATGAATAATGAAGGTTCTCTGTTCATGCTGAATGATATTCAATGTTTTTTATCAACTTCAGGAGCTGCTGTCACTATATTTAGTCTATACAGACTGTGTTTCCATGGCTACAACAAGAGTTGAAGTGTGCCGAAGGCAGCAAATCTATACAATCGATATTCTCTGAGAACATGTCAGTAATCACAGCGTGTGTGTCTGACTTCTGAATCATTTCCACCTGGGTCCCATAATACGATCCTACCTAAAGGTCATTAACACTATATACTTAACACACATACTGCATCCAATTAAAAGGGGTTTTCCAAAATCCGTTCAGTCCACAATTTTAAGAGAAGCCATCTATTTATTTTTTATTTTAAATATAGAGCAATTGAAACATTAAGTTTTATTTAAATCCATAAAAGTTTTTACTTTTTACAATGTAGTGTTTTATACTTGGTTAGATTTTCACTATAAGTGGACTAAGTGAATTCTGCAAAGCCCCTCTTCAGTTACACTCAAATCCAATCTATTATGTATAGCCTGACAACAGAGACTACTTTCGTTCTTTCCTAACCCCTTTTTGTGCTTTGCGTTACCACACTAAAAGATAACCTTAAACCTTAAAAAAAAAAAAAAATACAGCAGTACTCCATGTGAACTTGTTGACCTCAACCCCCTCCTCCACATCATGATGTTCTCTGAAAAGGTGAGTTTCAATGCCGATGACGACACGTTTCCTGTCATTTGCAGCACAGCTAAACAACCCTGTTGGTTCATGTTGCCAGTGTACTCGTCAAAAGGCTAGTCAGTGCTGGTGCACTGCTGTTTGTAGTAAACACCAAAAAGTCAGAGAAAAGAAAAGAAATTTCCAAAACAGAACCTGGTTCTCCCCCATGTTCTCTTATGGAACATTTTTAAGGCGGGCAGATGAGATATAACAGGCAAAATGTCAGTAGTATACCAATGAACTTCAGAGTTATTCCTTGTTTAAGTGTGTGACAGGTCATACTAACTTCTGAATTTGTATCAAAATCCTAACTTGTGGATTTATCTACAGTGGATTTTGGTTACTTAAATTAAAATGTCAGGACTTTTATCCGGTTAAGTTCCTAAAACAGAAAACTAAAAATGTTTTTATCAGATCAAATACAACATAAAAGACTTCAGCTTTCAGAACGCTTTATTCAACTTCCACCTACTCGACCTCTGCGGGTCATTTCCTTCACTTGCAAATGCAGCAAATGAGAAATCCAGAGAGACTCCAATCTGATGGCTGACTTTCTCTGACTTTCTTTTATGTACGTCACTGGTGACTTCCTAAAGGGAGCTGGTTCAGGTGTGGCTCAGAGGGACCCAGTGTTCAGCAGGGAACTTAAACCTATGCCTCTGAAGAGCAGGTCATAAATCTGCCTTCCTCCTCTGCTCTTACAGCCGACGTCACTGTCAATCTGCTACAACATATTGGCCTCCCTTCGTTTAAATCAAGTTTTATACTACTTTTACGATTTAGCCCAGCTGGACTTCAAACATGAGTTGCATTACGAAGAGCAAATATGGCCGGGGGCCTCGTGATCAATATAACAGGTGGCCCCATCAGCCAGCTTAACAAGATCAGACAAATATGACGACACATATGTGGCATATAGCGCCGACTCAGTCTGCTGTCATATTCCCATAATGTGAAGTCTAAATCTATTTCACCTTCTGTGCTTCTTTTACTTTTCCATAACATGCGTCCAAGTCACGTCTGCCGCTAAGACACGTAAAGACTGTCAAAGCTTTAAATGAATCCATGTTATCTGATAACGGCAGAATATGTTCCATTCTTCTTCTCACTGTCTGCAGCCTCAAACTGATCAAACTGAACATGTTATGGCTTTTTGTCTGCATGAAAAAGAGTTTAATTATGTCTAGAGAATTACATTATTATGTGTTCTGAAATATGTTGGTTTTTTTTGCTATTGGAGAATTAGCTGTACTTTGATCTTTTTGTAAAGTATTTTCCATCACGTTGCATCAACAGCAACTCCAAAGATGGACAACCAGAGTTAGCAGTGGTATCGATCTACTTGTTGTACAAGACCATTTTTAGATTTATTTAGCAGAATAATGGATAATAATAAAATACGTTCTTAATAGTCAGTTAATTTGACAGGCTCTGTGTTGCCAAATTTGAGCCCTAAATAGTCCCTGTCCTGAAAAATGATGAAACTCTCCCTCTAAGCTGGTGTTGACTTCTAAACTCACTATCTGCCTCATCGACCCCTGACCTGCTAAACGTTTTAAAGATTTCGATGGTCTGAGAGGCTAGAGGGTTAAATACATAAAATTGACTTGGTTGGAGTTGCATTAAAAATGTGTTCACATATACAGTAGCGTTCACGCTTCTTTTTCAGATGACTCGGAGAGAGCAGGTGATAAAACTGGAAGCTGACGTCATGGCGGCATTCTTGCTTCATACTTTATAGAGCAGCATTCTCCACATTCCATCGACAACAATAGATATTCTCGTGTCCGCTCTCTGACCGATCAACCTGTTTACACTTCCTTGTCAGAAGATCACGGTTTATTCATGAGAACAGGCCAGAATGGTGAGAACAGGAACTGTGGCTTTCTCTCTTAAAATCCACAATCGGAAAGGCATCCGTCTAGCAGACGGAACGTTCTGAAGTGGACCTACAAACCTGCAGGTTTTCTCTCTGAGGAGCGAGAGGCGAGGGGAAGCAGAGGGGACATGAGACGTGATGCTTTCTTCATCTTCCGTGACACCCACACACACATACAAACATCAATGGATGAAGACTTGAGTATGAACAAAAGTATGGTCAGTCAGACCCTGCTGTGTTACTGGAAAGCAAATAGCTTTGTTGCAACATTTTAATATATGCATGGTCCCAGCTTGTGGTTTAGGGTCCAAATAGCCTTGGTATGGGAGCAGTTGGTTTCTCGTAGGCTCCAGTTGCTGCCTGGCATTGCATAAGCGTGTAATAATACAATGCTTTTTCAGCGAGGCATGTTATAAATAAAATCCCAGAAAGCATTTGTTGACAGCAGCTAAGCTCTCCCTGAACCTCTGCCTGCAGACATCACACGGCATGTGTTTAAACTTCATAAACTGTGCTGTTAAGTTTTCTCGCTTATGATTTTTTCCACTCTATTAACCAGTTAAACAACTCTCAACTACCTCTAACCCATTTATATTTATTTTTGACAAAAGAATAGTTCTCTAAGAATGAACAGGCTGTTAAGGTAAATCAATATGTGAGATGTGTGTCGTGCAAGCAGAGACCATCTGACATTGACAGCATTATGGTGAAGTATAGCCGCTGTGTATGGGTTTTTTTCAGCTGTGTGGAAAAGGACATACGGCTCACATATAATTCACTACTTTTCATAGCGATGAGAGTTTTGTGTTATCAGCTGTGCTCACCTGTTAAGCCGACTATAAACTGCATTTGGCACCCTTTTTTATTGCAGTTTAGTGGGTAGCTGTACTGGAGACATATGGCTATAAAAGGAGATAAGCTAGGTAATATTGACCATTAGAAAACATTATTGGCACGACAGGCGATGCGATAATGAGGGCAAACCTGCAATCACAACTCAATTCACCCATCCGGGCCACCAAAACAAACAGGAGAAGTGCAGATGATGATGTTGGCTCATTGGCACAGACACACTGTGCCAATTAGGTCACTTATTCCATGAAGAGCATCAAAACCAGACCAACACCCACAGATACTGTGTTCAGTCTGAGATTTCATTTTATTAAATCACAAAGAACCATCAACATTGTAAAGTCATCAAGTAACAGAATTAGCAGCCGAGGGCATATAGACACAGAGAGGAACAGCATGGCATACAGCCATGCAATGCCATTGTGTCTCTGCGGACCCATTGGCGACACAACAGGTGTGTCAATATGACAAGCATTCAACCAATCCACTATGGCGGCCTCGTATAAACACTGAATAAATATAGATGCTTTCCATTTTCACTCTCAGCATAGCACGGCTACCATAAGAAAACAAACATTCAGAGATCGTGTGGAGTTCACCAATGCAAAAAGCGCTACAACTATTTTCTCTTTAAAGTCATTTTAAGATCAACTCTCTAGGCATCAAATCAACCATTAATTCATAGATAACCCATACCACTAGGAAGAGTGATAGAGTTTGCATGTCTGTTTAAACTTAAATTATTTACGAACTTGATTTGAACAGATTCTAATCACAACATGCAGCTATCCAAATTCAAGCCACAAAATAATCAATGACACAATAGCAATGGGGAAAATTACAGCTTTTCATATCTTTGTATACTACTTTTTAAGTCTTATTAACATAAAATATAAGATGCACAATTGCACAGATTATATCACTAATAAAAATCACAGTAATGTTCCATGTTTTGGTACTTGATAATGTCTTCAGTGACCTTATTATCGTATTTCACAGAAGCCTACTGTATTCTCTTCATGTGGCATAATTGTGGACAAATCGTGTTGCCGCATGGTGTTTCCAGTTTCTACAACATGGGAAATAACACATCCTTTTGCATGTTATTACTGGATTAATGTAGGTCTTTTTTTCACAAACGCACAATTGATGCCAAACAGAATTTAGATGAACAGGTTGGAGGAAATTGGCTTCTCCCCTCCATGAACAGACGATAGAAAAACGGTGTGTCGGAGCTGCCAGTCTCCCACCAGATGGTAAATGAGAGAGACACGGGCGATCAAATAACAAATACAACCAATCATACTATCAAAAACAAGCCATGTATAAAGGGAAAAAAAACACTGAGGAAAAATGATTAAGTATTCATACAATTCAGCATGTATGTCATTTCATTTGTTTATATGGACTATTTCCTTTTTGACTGTTCCACCTAATAATTATTTCTGTGTAAAATAAAATCCATCAATTTAAGGGGGTATCTAAAAAGGGGACTTGTTTGATTAAAAATGTTGTGTTTTTCAGTAGCCTTAATAGCCTCCTACAATACCTGAGTGTGTGTAAAGTAATTTTTCATTGTGGCCAACTGATTCAGGGAGGGAGAAATTGTCAGTTTATTAGTTGTTCGCATCATCACTGTCAATTTCAGGCCATCAAATGAAATCTTTTATCTCAATCCCGGGAAACCTCGCTGCGCGTGGGCCCCGTGTCATTCCTATTAGCTGTTAAAGGCCAAGGGGAAGAATAAACCAATTTTACGGATCCAGGTGATTGTGTGTGTGTGTGTGTGTGTGTGTGTGTGTGTGTGTGTGTGTGTGTGTGTGTGTGTGTGTGTGTGAGAGAGAGAGAGAGAGAGAGAGAGAGAGAGAGAGAGAGAGAGGAGGGAGGGAGAGAGAGAGAGACAGAGAGAGAGAGAGAGAGCTCTCATTTGCATACAGCTGAATAGTTATGTCTCCCGTGTCCCGCACATTACACCCGCATGAGGGCGAGAGAGGGACACGCGCCGTAACAATAGGAGGCACGCTGCATCTTAAACCGTAAAACGCATGGGTGGGCATGAAGGGGCACACGCCACCAACAAGATGAAACACAGGCAAAATAACATGTCAGAGAAAAAATGTGAGTTTGGACACAATGTAGGCCTGTGTATCCGTGCGTAAAAGGAAACGTAATGAGTGTTAAGGATAATGTCATATTAAAGTAAAAAAAAATTGTAGATTAAGTGGTATATATAATATATTTGGTAGGTATATTAGGACATTTGCTCTGCACAGTATGTGATCTATACTATGGATCTGTTTTGCTTGTAAATGCCAAAACAAATTCAACGTCAACGGCAATTACAACAAATGCTGGGGAGATTTTTCTTTAAATCGCATTTCTAGTTTCATTGTTTGAGATACGGCCCGAGGGAGACACGTATGACCCCACAGAGAGTGAAGGGCCTGAGAGGAAATAGCGCGCAGAACGGCTCCAATTCTGTGGTGAAGCCTAATAAGGCGTGCAATTGAGTGGAACCAAGGGCAAAAGGTTGCGAGTAGTAAGAAAGTAATTGAATTCCTGCTTTCTATCCTCGTAAGTTTCGGCTCTCCTTTATTGTCCTCACTCACTGTCCATAATGTGTAAATGTGCGTCCGGGCGCATTGTGCGCTAAAAATAAGTCAACAGATGTTAAGGCTTGTTAATAATCGCCCAGTATCCATGGTGGTCAGTGAGCACAGTGCCAGTGGGTATTAAATCTGGATAATTGTTGTTGGGCTGGAAGGGAAGGGGGTTGAATATGTGGAGTGGGCGGTGTCAGTGGAGTGATTGGCAGTTTATGTAATGAGCAGCGCGGTGCAAGTCTATATATCTGGGAGGAGACGCACTACGGTTCATTCACGAGTAATAAGACGAGTGATGAACATCCGTGGCGCACTGACGCACCAAGTTCAGCACCAAAACAAGCTCTCTGAGCCGCGCGCACACAGCGGAGTGACCGTTGTGGAGTACAGTACGATGCAAGAAGGGGACGCCTGCTGACAGAAAGAAGCACGGCTGTGGATATTGGTCTTCCATCACCTTTGGATAACTTTGAAACGCTTTCTCTGGACGCTTCTGACGCACACCAACAAGGAGCTACAGGAGAACTCCCTGGGAGTGAAGAAGGATTTATACGAGATTTCCCCCCCCTAATTTGTTTACGGTGGTGTAAATACTTTGGAATAGAAAGGTTTTACTGCTTTATTGGCTGGTGACGCGGCTGCATAGGAGAAGCGAGAAGGATGGCAGCCTGGTTCACCTTTACCATCGCATTCAGCACCACGTTGATATCACAGGTATGAAGGAGGATAACACATCTCCCCGGTGGTCCTGAGACCTCTCGGTTTTAAACAGATGAAGAGCCACTTGTTTCATGTTTTTTTTATTTTTTATTTTTTTTTAAGAATAAACTATAGCCTAGGCTTTGTAACCGCAACGACGTTTTCTTAAATCATATTTCCTTCTCTTTTAGGTATTTGGATCCGGTGTTTTTGAGCTTGATCTCCACGAATTTAAAAATCACAAAGGTTTGCTGGCAAACGGAAACGCGTGCAAACCCAACTGCAGGACTTATTTTAGAATTTGCTTGAAGAACTATCAGGCTGTGGTCTCGCCAGGTGACTGCATCTTTGGAAGTACAATGACAGCAGTGCTGGGGACAAACTCTTTCAGCGCCAAGGACAGTGGCACTTTACCTAGACCGATTCAGATACCGTTCACCTTTGGATGGCCGGTAAGAGCGTGGAGCAGTACATCCACTTTATGTATTTTATTACAGCCACCGCTATTATGTTGTTTCAGGGAACTGCTATGCATTTTGGGAGCGTAACGGTTATTGGTCAGCTCATCTAATCCATATCATTAGGTAATACTCATGTTGACAAACTGATTGGACTGCTACGACGTCGTTCATTTCAAAATCCAGAAGGACCTGCAATGATCATTGTTACACATATTAAAATGAAATTCAAAGAGCTCTTTTCAACCATCAACAGTCTATGAAACAGAATAGAAAAATATAGAAAAAATATAAGCTTTCTGCCCTAAATTATCAGATCTGTAAAAAAAGAAGAAGAAAAAAGATTCAAATGGATATTAATGAACTGCATTTGTTTTCTCCTTAGGGGTCATTTTCATTAATAATTGAAGCCTGGCATTCACCTTATGGAAGTCTACCTGTAGGTAAGTACGACGTGTTTTTACCACAGGAGGGAGCTCTGTCAGTACATTTAACACATGAGGCTCTCCAGCTAGTTTACCATTTTGCACAAATACATGCAAAAAAAGATAAATGTAGGCTATTAAATACAGCTCAGTCACTCCACATTTCCCTCCTGTTAATTGTTCATAATTTCACACATTTTCATGCCTATTCACTCCTTTGTTATGAACTTCAGAACACCTTTTTCATTCTTGTACCCAATACAATTGAACTTCCTCTGGTTTATTTTTTGTCGTGGGAAAGAGCTGTGGGCTTTGGTGAGAATACACAGTGCCTGCCAAAAACCCCTGACTACATCTTCCTGTATTTTACACCTTACTCTGTTCCGCCCTTTGGAAGAGGGGACTGGGCCTGGGAATGTTTTTGCTGACGGAAAGAAAGAGGAAATTTCAACCTGAGTTTATCTTTCATCTAAGCTGTATGGGATTTGATAAGGGATGCAGCTTGGTACTGGGCAGATTATTAAAGCGAAAGTGGATGACTTTTGAACCCGCAAGCTATTTATGATGTAGACATAAAACCACAATCATCCCAGTACATAAAAATGCTTATATATCCTACATTAATTCTGACTTCCTTCTCTTTTTATCTCTTTCAGATACAAACAACCCAGAGTGTTTGATTAGCTTTATGGCCATCCAAAGACAGCTTGGTGTAGGAACTGATTGGTCTCAGGATACGCAGACTGGAAAGCAGACTGAGCTGAGATATGCTTACCGGTTCATCTGCAACGAAAGTTACTATGGAGAAAGTTGTTCCAAAAAATGTGCACCCAGGGACGACCGATTTGGCCACTACACCTGCAACCGTGACGGGCAGTTATCCTGTCTGCCTGGCTGGAAGGGGAAATACTGCGAAGAACGTAAGCAATCTACTAAGCCTATTCACACATCAGCCTAGTTATACATTGTAGTTGACCCTGGAGTTTAGTTGTTCAGTGTTGGTGTGTTTTCTTTAACACAAGAGGGTCGTCCAGATGTTTGCTAACGACTTATAGATAGTGGAATCTGTTTCGGCCTAGCTGTGGCCTAGCTGTGGAACTCTTTTTAGGATTGGGTAGACAGTCCTTACCTTAAAAGAGTTGTTACTTCTGCAAGACTTCCTCATGATGTGTGATCTTTGCCCTTCAACATTACGGTCTAGGTCCTAGAGAGAAAAAAGATTTGTAAGCATACACAAGTTACAGATTTCATAGTTATTAAGTTGTAAGATAACCCATAGGTCATCATCATTAAGGCCACAAAATGTCGAGTGCTATAGCAAGACATGACGTGATAATATCTGGCAAGTCTGACAGGCAATTTTGGTGTAGAATTCATTTTCAGTCTCATGTAATTTGCAATCATATAATTCTGATGTGTAATTGGTTGTGGGTTTGTGAACACTAACTGAATATGGGTTGAGGGACAGACAGTTTAGCATGACAACAGGCACATTATGCTGTCAAAACCCACTTGGCCAAATCATAGACCAACACTCCCATGTTTTGGACATCGCTGAATGGGCCTATGAGGAGGCCCGATGCCATTTGGCTCCACAATACCAAGGGCCCTTTTCACCAAAACAAATTAATCAAAGAGTAGAATTGGAAGGAGAGTAATAGTTACCATGTGCTGGATATGTGGCCACATGGGTGACAGCGGATCTGTCATCCATGTCACTTGGTGGTGAAAGAGAAAATGGCATGTGCTATTTTGACTGTGGCGCCAAATTCTAACCAGATGGACTCACGTGTTGCAATTACAGACACATCAATCGTCGGTGACTACAGAAAATATACATTAGAAAGACAGATTAGGCATCTTTCAGACACTATAATTTTGCCTCTCTTTCACACTCCCATATATCAACTTAAACAAGCCTGGTCATTTGGGCCTAAACACTTTAGGAGGTTGAAGAAACTCGGGTTTTTAAGCACTACAAAGCGCACATTGTAGCCTACATTTAAGATAAGCAGCAGTAAAGGTCACAATTAAATTAAACCGGAAACAAATGGCTAATGAGCACACAGCTGCAAAGGCTAAAAGGATCACTTCCTAGCTTAACGATTTCCATAGCTGGTCAATATTCAAATTAAGTTCACACAGGTGTGCATTTACCTGGCGTTTTGTTGCAATTATTTCTAAAAGGCATTTACAGCCACGTTAGAACTGAGAGTTCGGGGGTTTTTTTTCTCCACTTTTTTTTAACCTTCATAAAGTACTGTAGGCTACCGCGCGTGTCCGGTAACATAATCCGCAGACGGGGAGGGGTGGCGCGCGGGCATTGATAGGAGGAGCTCAGGCGACTGCACGCGCCAAGGTTAATCGCGGCATTATTTATCCGCCACGCGCCATCGATGGTGAGTCCCTTCCATTGTTGGGCGCGCGGTAGTAGCAGCTGCAAATATGGTTCTGGCAGACCACAAACAACAATAGTGACAGCTGTCCGCTATTGAGAGCAAGCATCTGTTCTGGACTAAACCGGCCGCTTACCGCCAGTCGCCTGATATGTTGTCCTGCGAATCAGTGTCATGCAAGACCGGTACACTTAAAACAGGACAAACAAACCCTCAACCGATTTCCCCAGTGGCAGCGGTGGGGGGGGGCGGACAGGTTTAGATCAAATGAAGGCTTCTAAAGGAAAGTTGAGACCGATTGAGGCCTCACTTCAACAAGTAGCCTAGGATCACAGTTGGCTATTTCAAGAAAATGAGGGCTCTGTAGCCTTGGTCGTCATGGAGTGTGAGGGGCTCCTACAGTTTTATTTTACTTCTAGCACCTAGCCTACATGTTTCATTTTAAGTATTGAGTCATTCTTATGAAGACCAACATGCTGCCTGTAATGTTTGCTTCTTACTTATTATTTTTTTAACAGTTTGAAAGTTGTGAAACTTTGAATATTTGGCATTTTTCCCCATGCACGGTTATGCTAAAACAACCTAGGTGGGAGCATTAGCAAAAAAAAAAAAAAAAAAAGAGCAGCAGACTTACTGTATGTCTGTGTTTTTTTTTTTTTTCTCTTTGCTTTAGCCATCTGTCTGGAGGGCTGCAGCGAGAGGAACGGAAACTGCTCCAAACCTGGCGAGTGTGTGTAAGTATTAATAATTGTGAGGTGTTGAAATAAGTGTTGGCTGTTGTGTAGGAAGGAACCCATATGAGTTACATCCACGTGGTTGTGTTTCTCTAAAATCCATTTTCAAGCTAATTGTCATATTAACATCAGCAACTGGGTCTCCTGCAAATTATGTTTTATATACAACTAATCACAGCGGGATGTGTAATGTCTTGAAGAGTCACAGAGGCTTTTCTGGCATCTTAGTGAGAGACGTTAAGCTCACTAAATCAACAAAATAGAAGTGTTTTCCCCTCCCTCTTTTCCCTGCATCACTCACTGACTTCTCTGCTTCCCATGTTCCTTTCTTGTTACTACCATGTCTCACTCACCAGCAAGGACAATTCACACACTCACCCACTCGCTGTGAGAAATTCCCCCTGAATCCTTTTTTGCCCTCTTTTTAGACACAAATCCATCATTCCCACCGCTAAAACTGACCCAAATTTAGGTTAAACCCTTTAGATACCTAACACCGTAAAGCTGCACGCTCACTCAGCAAAAAATGTTGAAACCTTAAAAGTGCATCTTAAGACCCACAATCTCATGGTTTGACAAGGTTGCTGCGCGCAGAGCTGAGAAACAGATATTCATGGGAAACAAGAAAAAAATGCTTTGACTGTTGGCTGGCTGCCAGAAATCTTGAATGCCATATTTCACCTTTTGTGCTATACTATTACTCTTTATCCTAAGTATACTGCACATACCTTTTATGATTGTTTGTTTGCCTGTGTTTAACGTGTAGTTACATTCACATTGTTTGTAATGTAGACAATGCTTTTATTATTAGTTGCATGATTATACAAAACACAATGTGTCTTGTATGCAATAACTGATGTGTGATAAGGTTGGGGAAAACATAATCACCAGGGCTGATGCATGATTTCACTTTGCACTTACTGTATATCATGCCTTCTGGAAGAGAAAAAAAATCCCTTTTCATTTATCTTTTTTTTTTTTTTTTTTGTGATGGATTTATATGAGCTTTAAATGACTGTATCCAACTATGGTGCAGCTATTAATGTCTGGTTGCATGATTGATGATTGCTTTCTTATGTAATCACTAGCTAATCCATGACGGGGTTATAAAGCATAGATGTCTGCTTTCATTTCATCTAAAGTCGACTGTTTGCATGTTTAAATAGAATGTGAAATGGTTTCAAGTGCCACATTCAGATATGTTAGTCATGGCAATTATAAGATCTTCAATATGATAAAGAAGTGATTAATCAAGGAACATATTTTGTCATTTTGCAGATGCAGAGATGGCTGGAAGGGTACCTTCTGTGACGAGTGTAGGAAGTACCCGGCCTGCAAGCACGGTACCTGCCAGCTGCCATGGCAGTGTAACTGTCAGGAGGGCTGGGGAGGCCTATTATGTGACCAAGGTACACCAGACAACTTGGACCACTGCTGCTGTTCCTTTTTAGGAGATGTTCTCATATTACTTGTACACTGTTTTCATTTGAATTAACTTGAAAGCATTAGTAAATTAGGTTTCCTCTGAAGTGGTCCATTCATAGCTTTGTACATATCCGGGGTCGATAGTTCTTTTTTTTTCTTCTTTTTTTTCCCCTGCGGGCTCCCTGTAAACAAACACTCTTCTCTCCCCCCAGACCTGAACTTCTGCACCCATCACCATCCCTGTGTGAATGGCGCCACCTGTATGAACACAGGGCAGGGCAGCTATACGTGTACATGTCTGCCAGGTTTCACAGGGGTCAACTGTGAGCTGGAGATGCAGGAGTGTGACAGCAAACCCTGCAGGAATGGAGGGATATGCACAGTAAGTTGAAATACGGATACATTGCATTTTAATAGTCGCGTCATTCCGTTGTTTCCAAACCGTCTGCCTAACTGGTCCTCCATGCAATTTCTCCCTAGAATTTGGACAGTGGCTACATGTGCGCATGTCCCCAAGGTTTCGAGGGCTCCCACTGTGAGCACAGCCTGCTGACGTGCGCCGACTCGCCGTGTTTCCACAGCGGCAAATGCTGGGAGAAGGACAATGGCCGCAGCTACATGTGCGAGTGTCCCCGCGGCTACACCGGACTCAACTGCGAGAAGAGAGTGGACAAGTGCACGTCGCTTCCCTGCGCTAATGGTACGGTCTTCCTCCCCTTTTTGCTGAACTTCCCCTCGCTCTTTCTCCTCCCCCCTTCAAATTCCTGCAACTGGAAGCGGTGTGGAACAACAGGAATTGGTGGGAACTTGGTGTCTATTGTCTTCCATATAAACACTCTGCGGCTCAGAGCAGCAGCTTGTAAATGTCGCCACAGCTCGCTGCGGTTGTTGATGAAAGGGGACAAATGTCCAGCACAGCTCGATTTCTGTCTTCTTGTAAACATGGAGGGCTCTGGGATTGCGCTGTGTTGGGAGAACAATACACAGTGCTGTGGTCACACTGTGGATTTGATGGAGATGTGTGAACTGAATGGGCCTCATGGGAAGGTTTTTGGAGATCCTGTTCTTTCTGATGTCTCATTTTTGGAAAATCTGTATTTGTTGACACTAACCATCCTCCTCTCTTGTGTAGGTGGTCTGTGTCTGATCCACGGTGGCATGCGCGTGTGTAGCTGCCGTGCAGGATTTACCGGCCAGCGCTGCGAAATTAACATCAACGAGTGTGCCGGTAACCCCTGCCTCAACGGAGGCACCTGCCAAGACCGAATCAACGACTACACCTGCACCTGTCCCGCGGGCTACGGGGGCCGCAACTGCGACAGAGTCCTGGATGAGTGTTCCCTTCGCCCATGCCTCAACAGGGGCGTTTGCACTGGGGGCGGCGGGCCAGGCAAACCTCCAGCAACCTGCGTGTGCCCATCAGGCTTCACCGGGCCGCGCTGCGAGTTCTTCGACGCCGTCACCTCTCCCGTGACCAACGGAGAGATTCAAGACGGCTTCCAGTGGGCGGCCGTTTCTCTGGCTGTGGGGCTGGTGGCGCTGCTGGTGCTGCTGTGTATGGTGGGCCTGGCTTTCAGGCACATCCACAGGCAGGCCCAAAGAGAGAGGGGAGACACGGAGACTATGAACAACTTGTCCAACGTTCAGAAGGACAACCTGATCCCCGAGTCCCAGCTGAAAAACACCAACCAGAAAATGAGCCTGGAGGTGGACTGTGATTCCGAGAAATCAAACTTTATCCATAAAAACTATATCTTGGACCCATACAGCTCTAAATCAAAGGAGTTCAAGGATGAAAAGTCACAAGAGGATAAAAGTCTTATTTATGACAAATGTTTAGAAGACAAAATGCCCTTGAGTAAAATGTACAGGTAAGAAGCACCATATTCACAATGCTTGTATTAAACTATGATGGGGAAACATGATCGTGTGTGACGTTTTACTAGGACATTTCCTGTAATTTATTGTGTTCATATAGTGGTGTATATTTGGAGCCCTGCTGAGCGGAAATGCTCTCACTCACACACTGCCTATCAGTTGTTAGATCCCAACATTGAACCCCAACTGTTATTTTCAAACTTGTAAACACATTGTTCTCCATTTACACAAAGTTTATATACATATTTGACGCTTGCTTTCTGCTGCAACACTGTGTGTGTGCGCGCCCTAATGCATAGCTCTGCCATGTGCTTCTAGTTTGTGTTAACGCAAAGTGTGATTTGTGTTTGCAGTGAAAAGCCAGAGTGTAGGATATCAACGATATGTTCCTCAAGAGACTCCATGTACCAGTCGGTATTTGTTATAGCAGAGGAGAGGAGGGAGTGCGTCATAGCAACTGAGGTAAGCCAAAAAAAAAATCACATCTTCATCAGCATTTCCGCAGATCCTCCACTTGTAATGCATCATCATGTCGTCCCGAGTGCGCCATCCCTCACCACTGCACCAACATCTATGACAGGGGAATATGCTATTGGTAGAAAGACTGAATTCTGGGTATAAGTTGAGGGGGAAAGCCCAATCAACTGCATTATTAGTTTCTGTAAATTACACTGACTATTCTTTATCTTGGCCATGTCACGACCTAAAGTCCGAACATATACTAATTCCTCACACATGTTTGGCTCTGCTTGGTCTCAGAGGTGCTATGTTTTACTGCTATGGCATTTTGTGGAATTTTTAAAGCTATTCATTTCCAAGGAAAATATAATGGTGATACCAGAGCACATGACCTATCCTAAGAGTTTAAAAAAAGAGTTTTGGCATTATTGTGTTATTTTATTTTCTTGTATTTTTACTAAAAAGATTTTTCCTTTTTTTTTTTTTTTTTTTTTTTTTTTTTTTTTGCCCCTCTACAGGTATAAACTGAGGGGTCTGAAGGCGAGGGGAAAAAGGAAAAAGACACAATCGAGGCAGAATAAAATATTCTAGATTGTTTACAAATGCTCAGAAGAGACTGGAGATTGTTTTAGATGTCCACTGCTGCTCTGGAACACTTGAGAACTGAAGAGGGCAGAAACCTCTGCTCTTCAAAAAAAAGAAAAGAAAACGAGACAGAACAGAACTGAGAAACTTTATGTTGACCGAGTGTTTGTATTCAAAACATGTACAGAGAAGGACCTCTCTCAGTTGTGACAACGGTTACACGGACTGGCGAATAGACAATGTGACAAGGTGTGAAGACTGACAGAGCATCGGTGAAATGTTAATTTATAATCTCGGCCATCCTGGACAGCAGAAAGAGGTGAAGGCGGATCTTTGCCCCTCGTATCTGGCCTTTTGTGATAATCATGATGACTTTGACAGCCAACCAATCAGTTTAAAAAAAAAAAAAAAAAAAAGGTGCCTAAGATTTGACCCCTTCAAATCCCCCTCCCACACACTCACTTCTGCCAGCTTCGCCTGCTATGCAAGACTCCGGGTCGAGACGAGTGAACTCGCCCACTGTCGCAATCCAACCTCACAAACACTGAGAGTTATGAATGTCTGAAACTAATCTTCAACTGTCAATCACGTGAAAATGACTGGTTGGACTTTTCCATGCAACGGTGAAGATTGTATGCAGTCCAAATTCACTAGAAGCCTTAAAAGAGGGGGTTTGAATGCTAAATTTGTGCCCTTGTCTGTTCTTGGATCCTTTGCACTACAAAAGAAAAATCGAGGAAAATAGTTTTTAATCAACAGGGATTTGAAGAGAAAACCACAGGAGCGCAATAGTCAGTGCTGTGCCAGCAAGATCCAAGAGAAAGGAAAAGTTTGCATAGAAAAGTGTTTTTTTTTTTTATGCAATCCAACTAAGAAAAACAAGGAGAAAAGACTGTCACACCACTGCCTGCCTATAAAACATTTACAAAATACAGAACCAATAATGTAATTTTTTTAAATGATTATTTCCAGAGTTTAATTTAAATATGACACACTGCTCTTTATATGTTTTATAATATTATTTTGTATATAATGCATATTTATAAGGACCAAACTTCTGAAGAATAAAACTACCTTGAAAACTGTTTTTAATTTGATGTCAGTAAATGGAAAAGGAAATTATTTTTGAGGTGTTTTTAAATAATGAAATTGAGTACAAATGATGATCTAATGTGTCTTGTTTTTATTATTATTATTATTATTATCCAGGGAAGAAAAATGTCATCCTGTACTCAATTCATACCAATACTGCTCAGCTAGACTTCTTAAATTGTTAGCAGGTTTATAAATATGAAATCCAGCGGTTCTCCTACGTTCACACATCACATATAATGCTTTGGACATTAGGTAGAAACATGAAGCCCCCTGACTGTAGCATCTTCGAGTAATTCCTGGAAACGCCTTTGGCTCCCACCCCACTCACCCTCCCCTCTGTCTTTTTCTGGCCCTAAATTGGCTTGAAATTCAAATCCGTTTCCACGGATACCACCCCCTCAAGCTGGAAATGGTGAAACAAAGCCAGGCGCAGAGCAAAGGGGAACGCCCCCACACCCCTCATAATGCTCGCACACGCGTGTCCGCGCACACACACACACACGGCCAGCCAAACAGATGCCGTGGGGGAGCACAGAGTGAGCCTGTAGTGCCATAAAAACAGCAGCATATGCCAGGCCTCTCACCCCGTGTGCATGACACAGAGTGAGCAGACCTCCTCCCATTAAAAAATAAATAAACCCCACTCGAGCACTTACAGGCTCCCCAACTGCCTGCCTTCCCTTCAGGGTTAAGAGCAATATTTCAATGCCCGGTTCTGTACCACCCACTCCTGCAAACAAAGCTGGGGAGAGGGCCTGGCACCAGAGGGGAGGGGAAGCCAAATGGGAGCCAGTGGAACTGCTATGAATTCAAATAAGTGAAAAGATTTTTAGAAAAATGATGTGACTTATCAGAGCCATCTGCTCAGTCTTATTGCCCTTTGCCCTTCTTGTCTTTTGGAAAATGCTGTTGTTCCACACAGGGTCTTCTTAATATACTATACTACATACCATCATTATTTGACGTCGAAGAGATATCACGCTCTGATCAGTCTTAAAATATGTTGCAGCGTGTCTGAAAATCCATTTAGGAAATGTGTCTTCCGCATTATCAAATTCAAACCTCTCCTGCTTCCAATTAACAGAAATCCTGCGACAGTCAACACCCTCTAATCATCAGCAATCAACACTCGGCAGAGAATTGGATGGCTTTTTCCTCACACACATCCTGTTAGCCTGTTGACCTAGGCATCCTCATCTAAGGGCTTGTGTGTGTCTGGTGGGTAAAAAAAAAAGAACGTTTGGAAAAGGGTGCTTCCGGCCTGGCTCAGGAAAAACATACACGTTATCACCACGATTAATCATCTGGTTAAAGCGCCTCATGCTTCGGTCTGTTACCTGACCCAGCCTGATAGTACTTTGAGTTTCTTCCCACCATCATCACACCAACAAGCAGACACACACCCCCTTTCACACTTGATCGAAGTGGCAAACACATGCTAGAGCTTTGCTCTTTGGCCTCTGGGTCTCCATGGCATGGCCAGGCATTTTCATTGTGTTATAATCACAGCATCCTGTTTGTGACGCGGTGACATCAGTTCCTGTTTCCTCCCTGATTAAAAAATGCAGAACATGCCGGCGCGGGCCAACTGCTTTTCTCACGCATCAGTTTCTTCAGTCTGCACTCGAGTTTTTCAGGAAAACAACCTCAAAACAAGTCAGAGCGCAGACAAACACACTAATCAGCAATTATTTATTCTGAAGAAGGAAGAGGGGAGAATGTGTGACATTGATGTCATGAATGGAGAATCAGGAAGCAGATTTGAAATTCAAATCTTCCTATCTCTTCATGAGGAATGTGGAAGGGCCTCATACAGTACGTCACGCTTTTTAAAAAAAACGCTGATGCTCAATCACAATCGGGAGTGCAAAACTGCTACTTAGCTCCGGCTTCCTTAGCTGCAAATCTTTGTCACTGCATTTAAAGCCTTATTTGGCTCCTGACCATGCGTGTTTTTGTACAAGCATGCGTGGGCACGTCATACTAATACATTATGATGCTGTTGCCCAGTGCTCTTTAACCTTGCCCTGTCCTGCACTTGTAGCTGTCTCATTAATTAACACTAGGTGTCAGTAAGAAACCCACACACAGGAAATAGGTGGTCAGTACGTGCCAAAAAATAAAACCCAAGGTACACTCAAGTTCAAGTTTAAAGCAGCATAAGTAATCAACAGCACATTCGCACTTTGGAACATGAAACATGCTCATGTATTATTGTTAATGCAACCATAAATCAATAATGAAGGCAAACCTACTGGAGGAATTTGATACATAGTCTGTCATATTCACATTCTGTGGGATCATATTCTGCAGGATCTACTTTTAGATGCCACTCAGCTGTCCCAGTAACACAGCAACAATCTCCTGACCTAAAGAATGTTTACATCATACTCAAAAAAAAGCAACCCCCACCCTCACTGCTGCAGGAGTGATATATGCAGCGATGCACCCCGGCCCTCTTTAACCAGAGCAGTATATTTTGTGTCTCCGTATAACGTCATAGTTCGAGCTGGAAAAACAAGCGGAAACACAGGGATATTTAGGGGAAAAGTCCACACGCGTCAAAACATAAGTTCATATTTTAGTTAGCCTGGGGCTTGAATGATGATATATCTTAAATGCATTAGCTTGACAGCAAAGACAGCCAGACTAGTGAATATTTGATAAATCCACTAGTCAAAACATCGAAGCAGCGCACTGTATTAGATTACAGGCAGTGCTGTCAGTATGGCTGAGTGAAGCTTTTGGTTGCCTGTGCGCTTAGAGCAGCCCAGAGATACTATGGCGCTGGACATGAAAGGCCACGGCATCCTGTGATGGAAGCTTTGTGCATGGCCCAGGGTGGCTCAGAGGCCTGGATTGTGAGGTGCTTCAGATTTATAAGAGCTGATACAGTTTTCTGGCTTCTTATCAAGTCCGATAATGCCAGCTATTTATAGATAATCTATCTATTGAGCACAGATGAGCTTCTGCTATTACACTATATCAGATCCAGCAGGAGGGTGCGGGCATTTTTGTACATTGGATCAGGTCTTCCATCTCTCTGATCATCTCTCTCTCTCTCTCTCTCTCTTATTGTCTCCCTGCAGTGGACAGTGTTTTGGCAATTTTTTATTCACTATTGCCTTTTTTCTTGCTTTTGCTATTTGGATTTTCTTTGGTTTGTTAGAAGTGTGCATGGGTTGTCAACACATTGCATTACATTACATGTCATTTAGCTGACGCTAAAGTGCTTTCAACCTTGAAGGTACAAATTCCCGAAGGCAAGAAGTAAGCGCAAGTACATTAGCTTTAAATAAGCCAAACTACAAAGAGCCATATGAAAGTACAGCTGTAATTCTAAAACACAGTCCAAACCTGGGGTGGTTATAAAACTCAGAAATCACCCATTCCTGTATGAGCGTGTATTTGGCTGCCAAAGTAGGAAGTTTGTTGGGTAAAGCGTATAAAAAGGGACGTATGTGTGTGTGTTTACAAAGTTTGAATGATTCTGCAAAAGTAAGATTTGCAATGATAACAGGCTGACCCACTGGTGAGGCAGCCAGTTACATGTGCCCTATTAAAATGACCCTACCGGCTGCTGGAAGTGTCATCAAAAAACAAAACTGTAAATACACACAATACATGAAATTTGAAAAGAAAAGTATACATGTCCAGCTTGCTTCAACAAGTTCTCTCCCTGTTTTCAGAGAGCTGAGATGAACAATGGCGGTGAGGGATTCTCAGCGGTCAGTGACCTTGCCTTTGGATCTTTCAGCTGTGGACTAGATTACAGCCCTCACTCATTTAATGTAGGGGGCTTATTCATTTACTCACATGTCAAGAGTAATTTTGATTCATACTGTGTCAAGGTCATACTACTCCCACAAGCAGAATTATTTATTTTATTTGTTAAGTTTACCTTCAAATATATTAGATATTGTTATTAATTTATTTTCTTTGTGGCATATCTTGTGAAATAAAATACATAGCCCTATATAGGCCTCTTTCTCCCAAGTCTGATGCAATGTCTCGGTGCGTTGCTTGGACGCTGCTTTGGCCCTGAAATGCTGTGGGAAGTTGCATCAGCCAGATCAGTCTGAACAATATGGAAATATCTTCAAAGAATGACAACACAGGCGACCAATCATAAATTGAGTCAGTTGGAGTGACAGTTCATTGGCCAAACAGGTTGAAAGATGACAGTGCGCCTCATGTTAAATTTAAGCCAATCGTGGAACCGGTTTGGTTTGAAGTCCCGCCTTTTTCGGCGCACCGAAATCTTATTGGATACATTGTGATAGAAGACAAGCCTTCCTTAAAAGTGATTGGTTGAAAACACCGGCATAGACTCGCCCTGGATGGTATAAATACGTAGGCGCCGCTGCGCCATGTTATCGGGGAGACGCTTTAAATCACCGTCGCTTCTTAACCGGGAGAAGATTACCCACAAGGCGTTTGAAACGCCGTCAGCTGTGGTATACCTCGATCTTTTCATTCGTAAATTTTAAATTCGTAATGTCACAGGCCGGCAAAGCAGCTGGCCTAAACGGGTTTTGATTATTTTTTTTACCTCCATTGGTTTGAAGGCCAAAGCGGCTGCAATGGATTTTTAAGGCATAATGCGGCACCTCTAATGCAACGGCAATGCATAGTGCAAGGCAAAATCAACCGCGAAATTCCATCTTCGCAACTGCTAAGCAGTTGGGCTCAAATACCGTCCGCGGTATACCTGCGAGCCAACCGGTACCACTGCTCCTGGACCGGAGGAAGCTAACGCTAGCTAGCTAGCTAGTCCTCTTAGCTAATAACATCAATTGAAATAGTGACCCCATCAATTCATCTCAACGTCGTCAACACACTTGATCAAAATGAAGCCTCAACACATAACCACCGGGAAGACCAGCCTGTGGATCTTCGGGTACGGGTCACTGGTGTGGAAGCCTGACTTCAAGTACAGGAGGAGCCAGGTCGGTTACATTCAAGGCTACAAGAGACGGTTCTGGCACGGAGACAACTTCCATCGCGGGAACGACATGTTGGTGAGACGCTTAATGTTTATACTTGACTTAGTTTGGGACGTGGTGTACGTACGTTTTACTTTGGCACAGCCAGCTGCTGTCTGTGAGCTGCTAGGCTCATATTGCATCGGGCGTTGTCCATGAGGTGACCCTTTTCTTCTTCGTCTCTCTGCAGCCCGGAAGAGTGGTGACGCTGATTGAAGATGATGACGTAAGTGGAAAGCTCTACTTCCTATTGGTTTGTTAGTGATGCTGCAGAAACCACAGGAGTTTCCAGGTTTAAAGTAAATCTGTGCAATTTCCCCCACTGCGTAATAACTCCACGTTTACCCTCTTCTTACAGGCGAGCACTTGGGGTGTGGCGTTCGAGGTGACAGGCTCTGAAGTCGAGGAGTCCCTGAAGTACCTCAACGTGCGCGAGACGGTCTGTGGCGGCTACATCACCAAAATGGTGGATTTCTTCCCCGAGGGGGAGAACCAGCCTCCGGTTCAGGCGCTGGTGTACATCGCCACCTCCGACAACGCCCTCTACCTTGGGCCGGCCAGCCCGGAGATGATTGGCATCCAGATCGCGGTGTGCAGAGGGAAGACGGGCCACAACCTGGAGTATCTGCTCCGGCTGGCTGAGTTCATGAGGAACAGCTGCCCGCACGTGGAAGACAATCACCTGTTCTCCATCGAGAAAGCAGCACTGACCATGGCGTCCTCGCTGACCGTGGCGTCCTTTCTGTTGGCAGCCCAGTAGCTCGTACCCTTTGTCTCACTATCTTATACTGTATGGTGGATGAATACGTTACACACACACACACACACACACACACACACACACACACACACACACACACACACACACACACACACACACACACTATGAGGCTTTTCATATGCCATGCCACCTATGTTTTTGTTGTATAATATAGCTTCATACTACCATCCATTGTACTTGAATCTAATACTCCAGAAGCGATAACAAAAGGGAAGCACGATATTGTGTTTTTGTTTTTCAGAAGCATGACCATATGTTCACATTGTAAAGTTACTCCTGGTACATGTTTGTGAATCAGTTACAAAATGTATGATTACTTAATTGACTGTAAACATCTGCAGTGTGTGGTTTTTTTTTGAAATTTTTTTGAAATTTTTTTTTAAATTCACACTAACTTTTATTTTATTTGCACAGTTCAGATTCCGTCCAGCCACTACAGACGGGACAGGAATTAATTGTGGTAGTTGAACCTGTTTGCAATAAATGGCTGCTGTGATAATGTGTATTTCTTTTTCAAAGGTAAAAAGTTGCCTGTGGCAACCTTTTAACTAGTTGTGAACACTAATAAAATTAAAAGAACTCTTGTTTGTGCCATATAGTAACTGATGTGAGCCAGTGGGATGAGTTTTCTTCAAAACATTATTTACAAATTTAGCCCCAGGGAACCTATTCATACAAAACAAATCCTAAATAGCATGTGGTTTATAGGCTTGGATCACTCCAGTAAAGCTTTGCTTATAGTAACTCATTTTCTATTGCTTTTGTGGTAAAGAAAAGTACTGGTAATATAAAGACTTTTCTTTAATTGGTGCATTTTTTTTTTTTCTTAATTACTGTAAACTCCTTAGGCCTTTAAAATCCTTAGCATTAAACCATCTGAGAAGGAAAAATCATTCTTGTTGAAACAGTCAGTCAAACCTGTAATGAGGGAGATGGATTTGTTTTAAGGGGCCACAAGCTAAACAGTTCGGGAACCACCACAGACCAAATGTTATTGCACATATTACACATATGGATATGTCAACTGTATATAAACATGCCACCGTTTGACAACAATACGAAGCCTGGGGATTGTTCCAGGAAGCAGGTTTCCTGAGATGCAGTTTGCTCGATAACCTTCCTGACTATTTGTTCCAGGTTTGACTGCATAATGTACTTAGCATTATCCACATAACTCATTAAATTTGCTTTTTTGGAACGTACAAATACAAATACAAACATACATTGGACACTCCCAAACGTTGGCCGGAGCAGCTTGTACCTTGGACGTGGTTCAAGTCCAGAGTCTATCTAGTTGCAGAGGCTTATATAACTGCTGGCTGGGAACAGGCCCAGACCTGGAAGTCCTGTGTTTACAGTCTGTGCAGTGGTCATGTCAGAGTGCAGCAGGAAGAACATGCTGCTGAGGCGCTCATCGAGATCAAATCGTACTGGCCCCTCACCGAACCATGTGAAAACATACGGACATGAATTCAGGTGCTACTTCAGGGTATTGCCTCTTACCCACACGATTTCAAATGCATTGCTTTTATTGGATTGTTCTATACATTTTATCAATGCCAAGACTTCATTATGTACAATGCATTTGTTGGTTTAGAAAGAAACTCACAGTGCTGTAGAGCCTTGCCGATAGTTTCAGAGCCAGGGTTTTGAATATCTGCCTTTGAGGTTTCCACCTCCATCGCCGATACTATGGAGGTGAATGGAATGTGGTTTGTGCTGCTCAAAGCACTAAAACAAACTACATTAGGAAAACTCAATATCAACATGTCTTTCCAAAAACAATTACTGAGGTCTCACTGTGAACAGTTTTCATAGGGACTATTTCTTCAATAGAAAGTAGTTCCAATGAAAACTGTCCACAACGAGGTCCTGTAGCTCGTCCTGAGGAACAGGGGACATAGTGGACTGGATGCAACCTGGGGGTGCATAGGGGGGGCCTTCCAAAAAAGATTTTATTTAAAATGCTTTTTTTTTAGCTTTAATATGGAGAACTGTGTGCAGTATTTAGCAAAACAGTGTGATTTTGAATTGTAAACAGAACGCAAAGTGACAACTGTGGTTGTACTTTGCAGGCTCGGTGAAGAGATTTGGAAATCTGCTGTATTTCAGGTTCCAATTTCAGTGTGTAAGCATTTTCTAAAAATATATGATTGCAGGTGTATTGGGTGCCAAACACCAGTTTCATGAATATCACGACTAAGTCAAAAATCGTTAACTTGTGGCATACTAAAATCAGTTTTAAGAAACATTTAAGGATCCCATTACACAATTGCTCCCCATTAGGTGTTTTATATAACAACATAGTGTTCATGTTTGCAAAAAATGTTTCCATCCTTTGTGGGTGGAATGATGGAGCCAAGTTTACAAGCCCCATGCTAAACTATCGTCCTAAACGGCAATGCAGATTTACGTGAGCAGTATTAGTATAATGAGAACAAAAAGTTTAATAATTCAAAATAAGCAGAACGGCTAATTTAGCACTTTTATTTTCAGTCGGCTCCTCCTGTTAGTAAAATGGCAGATGCATTTTCTTCATATGTACACGACCTATAAAAATAGACAGGCAAATGAGGGAAAAGCCAGAGGAAATGTCGCTCTCATCATTATGTACATCAATATAGAACATCATATTTTAATCACACTATTAACACAAAACAAACCTATAACAGACGTAGTGCTCAACTTAGGACACTGATGCAAACTTTTTTTTTCTTCCTAAAACATCAATGACATCAAAGAGAACCACAGACTCCTCATCAAAAAAAAAAAAAATTCTGAAAAATAAAAATGGCTTCAGTACAATTTACACCGTTTTACAGCTGAATACCCCGTTCACAATTATCATCAATTGCCCATTTTAACACAACTCAAATAACTTAAATATAGACAACCAAATAATCTGAGTGAATTCATAAATTTACGGTTAGCAGCATAGCCGGATCCACCAGTACTCCTAATTTTGAATTATCATGTTCACATCAACCATTCATTCATTTTCCCATTGGACAAAAAATATATCATCGATTTACATTTCCGTCTGCATGGGAAATACATTTCATGGACAAATATTTTTCAAAATGTTAAGACCTGCCATGTTTGGTATGGGTACTGGCATCTTTTATTACAAAAATAGGAGCTTTAGTAGAAAAGCTGTAGACGTATTGTTTGGTAAAGTGTGGGTCGGTAAGGTGTGGGTTCATATTAAGCTCTGTAAAATGCAGAACTGTCCACCAGTTTGCGCCAAGCACATCTACAGGACAATTAAATAACCTAATGTACAAGTATGAGAATCAACCAACAAAAAAAAAAAAAAAAAAAAAAAAAATGGAAGACGTGGCTCAGTGCATTTGACAGAAACTCCCTTGCCTCCCTAAACTGGCAAACATTTCAAAGCCCTTTAAGCTACATGTGTTGGTTCACGTCTTTGTTGTAACATCACAGCTAGGTAGCAAATCAAAAGAGTTTCCGGTCATCGTGAATAAAAAAGTACGGTCCGTCTTCTCAAAATGCACATGGAAATACTCTTGTCACAATGCAAACAAAAATACTCAAGGCAGATTTTGTCCACTGACCCGGACACATTAAAATAAAACGGAACCAAGAAATGTAGAGGCTGGTAGGGACTGTACCTTCATGTGTGTGTGTGTGTGTGTGTGTGAAGACATTCCTTTTAGTTGCTAACCAGCAGACACAGCATCGTCCTCCAGGTAGTGAACCTCTGTTACTATATGGACTGTAATCCCTATTAGTTTAGGCGTAGGGCGTCTGTGGGGATCACAGTGAGAGAAGGTCAGTTTTCTGTGTGTGTGTGTGTGTGTGTGTGAAAGAGAGAGGGCACATTCAAGTGTGTATGAGTCCATTATCGAGCCCCGGGACCACCGGGGCCCTTGCCTTTCCTGACTGTGCCGTGGCTGCTGTGGTGGTGGCTGTGGGCCAGCTGTTTGTTGGGGCTTGGGGTGGAGGCGCCTCCTTTGGCCTGGGGGGAGGAGCTTCTGCTGGGGTTGAAGGCGGGGCTGGTGCCAGACCGGCCCAGGGAAGGCTGCAGGGGGCTGGACGCAGCGAGGCCTGCTGGAAGGAGAGCCGGTCACAGCCATGGTTACTCTGAGGAAACTAGCAGTGTGTCCAAAATTACAAACTACATTCTAACTTTGTACAATATGTAATACAGCTGGGGCCACCAACTGGCAGACTCCTGCGGTCTGGACCACAAAGCCTTTTGACACAACTGGGAAATATAAATATATATATATATATATATATATATATATATATATATATATATCTAAATGATATTGGTGTTTATTTTGTCAAAAAGGGAATTTTTAACAGGCAGAACGAGGCCAGCTCTGTAGAGCTGTATGGGTCCTGCGACCGCCTGTTACCATTGCAAAAACATCTGCGAGAGACGTGAGCTGACAGAGGAACTACACAGGTACACAATAAGATAAAAGAACACGGCATTGTCAAAATATAGAAAAGTTGACAGTGGAAACCGAATCTTCCGAGATGAGTGGACAGAAAAGTACGCGTTTCTTCTTCCTGCTATGAGCTTTACGAGGTCGGTGGGCCTCATTTGCACAGAGTCCGTTGCGATTGTCAAAAGTGGAATTATTAAACGCCAATATGAAGACTAGACACAGACACTTGGAGAAAACTTAGCCACAGCAGTCTGAGGTCAGGACAATGAAAAGCAATGTGTCCAAAGCCCAATAAGAGAAATCTATACGAGTCCTGTCTCACTCTCTCACGTAACAACGGGCATATGTGTGTGTGTGTTTTTCCATTCATCATATGCTTGTTCAATATAGGTACTGTATTTTTTTTAAGATTATTTTTTGGGCATTTCCGCCTTTAATGGATAGGAAAGCTATGAAAGAGAGAGAGAGAGAGAGAGAGAGAGAGAGAGAGAGAGAGAGAGAGAGAGAGAGAGAGAGAGAGAGAGAGATGGGGGCATAAGATGAGCTATCCTGGCCACCTATTTTTGCCTTTTTTATGCTAGGAAGCTTGTACTTCTATCTTTAAGTGATTATTAAGCTCAGATCAGCCTAAAAGAGCACTTTATTTAGTTTTCCTTTGGAGGAGGTTGTATTTTTATGGACTGAAAGGAATATTCACAAAGCAAATTGAGATCTGATGGATTTATATGGCACTTTTTATATGTTTGTTCATAAAAGGCACTGTATTTTTGCCTCTTTGAGTTTAAAAAGTTGACTAAACTGATTCCTTTAGTATTATTAGTATTATTAGTATATAGTCTATATTTGTAGGTATCAAATTCTTAGGACCTCTGCGGGGGTGGAGGGTTGACTTACTGGACCTCTTGCAATTTAAGTTGAATACCCCGTAATACAGTATCACATCAGTGGCAGAGAGAACCAGGCCTTTCTTTAGAGACATGCCTTTAATTTCTAATTTCCCCTGTTTATGCAAACTCAACACTTCCTTCATGTTTACCTGTTGTCTTAATACATTCAGTATAATATCCCATTATTCAGTATAATAATATTCCATTATTTAGTATAATATTCCATTATTGAGTATAACAAAAATCATGTCAGTCTTTCCACTTTGCCTTTTTTTTCTGAAGGATGTAGTTTATCATGAATGAAACGCAACACTTCCTGTACAATTTTCACATTAAAAGTATTGCAGCCTTCCCTTTCAAAGGTAGGCTTTTAATGTGGAATATATCAGGAGGCATTGTGTTTTGTTAAGCAGCTTAACATCAATCAGCAGTACGGCAAAGAAGAAACGAGTCATAACAGGAAATAATATGTGCGCTAACGCATGTCAATCAAACTGCGACTTTGGAACGTTACCGCCAATTAAACTGTTGGCTGTTGTTTTTTAAATGTTAAATAGTTCTTTTTGTTTCGGGGGGGGGGTGTTCATTCTTTTTGGATTTGTGTGCAGGGCAGACGTGGCCCACCAGTGTGCATGCATTTGTGGGAACGCGTATACAACATTCGCTAACCTTTAGAAACACTGTAACCGTAAGCAGCATAAGCTGCTGCAGACGCGGCTGCCGCACCAGCCATCGCTCCCGCCATGGCTGCCGCGCTGCCCGCTGTTGACTTGCGGCCACGTCCTTTCCCTCCAGACTTGGCCCCCCCTCCTGATCCTTTAGGCCGCCCCCGACTCCGCCCAGACCTGCCTCTGCCGGGGCTGATCGTTTCCGAGGCCGAAACACCTGAAGGAAGGAAGGCAGACAGACGATACAGAGACCAAGTTAGGCAGGAATCAACAGCACGGTAAGAAAGATGTTCCGTCTGGCTTGGCATTTACCCAGTCCTTCAAAGATACTGACATGATAGTTTTCCTGTAATATAGAAACATTACTACACATTAATCATTACGCATCATTAGCCTAAGTACAGGCTCAGGCAAAAACCAAAATATTGCTCTCATTTTCCATACTGCTTGCAGAATTAGAGCCAGTGTTGGCCTCAATGGTAATGTGCCTAATCCCTCCAGTACCTTCTCCCCCTCTCTCCGACTCCCTACTCTCTCCACTGGTCTGCGTTTTCTTTGCATGTTTCCATCCAAACACTGTATAGACAACCCTTCTCGGGGGCGGGGGGGGGAGAACCTATCCTATCACGAACACCCAGACACAGATGAAAACCCTCTACAAATCCCTCACTCTTACCCTCCCTCCAGGCTTTAATTTCACTCTTCCTCCATTTTCACCCAATTGTCCAAGTTCCCTCATTCTAACCTTCATTCTGTCTTTCAAAAATCAAAACCAAAGTCATTATAACGTCATTCGCATCTCTGAAAGCACCAATGTCCTCCCAGCCGGCTGGGCTTTTTTTTAATAATCTCTCTGGAAGGAGCCTCTTAGCATGGCGGCAAAAATCCCAAATGGGTTTTCACAAAGCAGCATGTATTTAGGAGGGATTACCTAATTGCAGTGCATCCAAAGTACAGATATACTGTACAGGCAAAACAAACGATAGGCTCACTGTCTATCTGGGTACGGAACATACCGAAACACTGAAGCCAAGTCAAAATAAAAACCCTCATAAATCAAAAATAATCGTCTACATAATACATATGAGGTAACAGACTACTTGTCTCAATGGACTCAGGCCTATTAAAACACATTAAAAGTCCTGATAGTGGAGAGAACCTAACAAGCAAGACTTCTGTGTGCAGTAATGACCTTCAGGCAAGTCACACAGATTTGCTTTTCCAACATCATTCTAACACGATAATATTGCCTCATAAATAACACAGGTTAGCTCTTATTTGGCAAGTTTGGAGCTTTTAGAAAAGATTGAATGTGCCTTTTTGAAAAAAAAAAAAAAAAAAAAAAAAAAGTCTAAAAAGAATATCCCTGGGCGCCCGGCTAGGTCACCTGGTAAAGTGTGCGCCCATATACAAAGGCTTAGTCCTCGACGCAGTGGTTGCAGGTTCGATTCCAACCTTTGCTGCATGTTGTTGCCCCTCTCGCTCCCCTTTCATGTCTAAAGCTGTCCTATCTAATAAAGGCCTAAAATGCCACCAAAACAATTATTCCTAGAGATTATCCCTACAGAAGGCAAAATACTTGTATGCACTATTTACATTTACTATATCCTACACTTTTAGTACACATTTTATTTAAAAAAAAAAAATGTAGGCCTTTATTTGATAGGACAGCTTAGACTTGAAAAGGGAGAGAGAGGGTGAATGACATGCAGCAAAGGCTAAGGAGTAAACCCCTATATATGGGCACCCACTCTACCAGGTGAGCTATCCAGGCGCCCACACATTTTATTGTTGTAGTGGTCGAGCTGGAGCTAATTTGAACTACTTTATATACTTTTTTATAAAGTGTCCATATGTTTTGTACATACAATTTAAATCTGCAAATGAAATTATAAATAAAGGTAATTATATGTGTTAGTTAAATGTAGTGGGGTTGATATGAAGATGTCATTTAAAATTTTACAAAGTGCTATTGCTGAAGCTGGCTGAGTAAAATCAGGTTTTCAGCTCCAACATATTTCCCATTCCCCATTATCCCATTACCAATCATTCCAGGTTTGATACTGAAATAAACTAGCAACTATATACAGTAGTTATTTATAGTATACACTATTCACTGTTCCACTCAATCATCGAGGACAGAGGTCGGCTAAAGTCTATTTGCTCTCTCACCATTCATGTTGTCAGAGACTGATCCAGACACCGAGGAGGGCGAGTTGGTGGCGCGAGACTGCGGCGCAGAGGACACCGGATCGTCCACGATGACCAGCATGTCGCTGCTGCTTTCGTCGGCGTCGGCATCCGGGGGCAACGAGCCGGGCTGGAGCTCGCTGCTCAGGGAGATCTGGCCGGGCACAGGAGCACACACAGACATGCGCACGTGCTGGGGGTCAGCACCACAGGGAACAAAAGGAAACCGGGCCGGTACGGCAAAGGAAAACAATAAAGGAACGATTGGAAGGAACAACGGTGAGAAGGAAGGGAGCATCGAAGGACAGGAGGCACAGGAAGAAGAGAACAAAAGGATGGAATAGATTGGATATAGAAAGTAAGAAAGAAGAGGGGAAGGAATTGTTAGAGGAAGAAGGGAAAGACGAAGGATAGAAGGAAAGAAGAAAAGAACACATGGTAACAGAGGAATCAATAACAACAACCAAAGGAAATATTAAGAGGAGACAGTTTGTGGATTCATGCCTAAGTGTCCTAATAGAGAGGCCAAGTCCCTCCCTTTCCGGTGGACCCCATGGGACCTTCATTCGGAAAAAAAAATATGTATGGTAGTGAACGGGGAGAGACTAATTCTTTTTTTTATCCTGTTTTGAATTGAGTCATGGATTACACATATGATGTTTGTCAATTTAAAAGATAATTTTGCAAGTGAAGCAAGTCACAGTTTGTTGTCGGTTTGTCGTAGTACCACTTAGTTTTGTTTGAAACTGCTCAGTGAACTACATCTCTCGTCTCACACAATTTGCGCGCGATGGTGTTTTAAGCCCCCGACGTTGACTTCAAGGCACCTAACCATAACCATTGCCTAATCGAGGGGCGGCTGTGGCTCAGTGGTAGAGCGGTTGGTGGTTCGATCCCCAAAATGATCTTTTAAATTGACAAACATCATATGTGTAATCCATGGCTCAGTTCAAACAGGATAAAAAAAATCTTTGTCTCCCCATTCACTACCGTACGTATTTTTTCCAAATGAAGGTCCCATGGTGGTCCACCGGAAGGGGAGGGACTTTGCCTCTCTTTAGAGCAGCCATTACCATCCTCTGTACCATAAAGCGCAGTCACATCCAGTATTTCCCTCCTCCTCCATAAAAGGACACTCCCTCCCTTCCGTGTTTCCCCCTGGATCTCTCACCTCACTAAAGGGACTGGGCATGGCCGAGTCCATCTCGACGCTGATGAAGGAGTCGTCTCCGTCGGCAGAGAGGTTGGAGTTGTCTGCCGAGGGCGCGTGAGAGATGACCAGGTTCACCTCCCTCTTCTTCTTGACCTCGGACTCCTCGTTGTTCTTCTTCTGCTGCTGGTTTGAAAACAGATGAGGGGAGCAGGTAAGCTTTCGTACATTTGTCGCAGCTCAATCCCACATCCTTTAGTCTCGTCTGTGTCGAGTGTCTGCCCAAAACTCAGGTCTAGAGACCGAGAACTCAACAAGTATGGGGCCAGAGTGCCATGAAATCTAGTATGGATAAGGTCCCCAGAGGATGAGATCTAATGATGCTGGTGACCCCCTGACCTCACACCTAGCGCTACTCAGGTATCAGGACAAGGTATCGCAAGCGACTGGGTGGACTTCCATTAAAATGTGCTCTCGCTACTGTAGCTGGAATGTTTTTGGTGACTGAATATTTTCTCTAGCCATCAGGACGAACTCTAGCCTGACAAGCCAGACCCACATCAAGATGTTTGGTCTGGGAACTCACCATTGACAGGGCTCAATCCGTGTGGCGGGAATTCCCTCTGCACGCAATAGGATAGCGCTACAACCAGGCAGAGCAACGAAGAAGGTAGCGGAGCTAGTTGATAGATTAAACTTTTGCCGTATCCAGTCGGCAAAACTCCGAACACATCTTCCTTTTTTAAGAAGGATTTCTGTGCCGTTCTTTGTTCTTTTCTCAAAGAAAATCTTAACTCCAAGTCTTCCAGAAGACCGCTGTTCCCAGCAGCAGCAGCAGCCATAAGCCCGCCCACAGACTCTAGAAGCGATGTGATTGGCCTGACTAAATTTTGGTTTTTCCAGCTCGCAAGCCAACGGAGAGTGCCTAGACCCCCCGGACGCGACTGCAGATTGAGACGGCTGCGGACGGTTTGAGGGGTTCCTGCTGATGTACATGTTGAACTATACCTTCTCTGCGTACTTCTCCCTCTTCCTCTTGCGCTCTTTCACCTTGCTGCACTCTTCCAGCTGCCTCTTCTCCTCCTGTCTCTGACGCACTACAGGAGAAGACACAATGTAAAAAAAAATTTCTTTTCTTATAGTTTTGGCGAGGGTTAGCTTTTGTGCATCAAGATGGTGTGAGTGCCTGACTCCAACACTCACATTTCTTCTCCAGCTCATCGTCGTCCAACAGCAGGCTGACCACCTCTTTGGGTTTGAGTGTGTCTGGTTTGAAGTTGCCTCCAGAGATCACCACCCTTTGGATCTTGTTACACAAAAAACAGCCGTATGATTTACTTGTGTCGTTTATCTGTTGGTTCACTGGAATAGAGGTCTTTTTTTAAAACTGTCAAATTGAGACTGTATTTTGTGCGTTTGTATGAATGAGGGCTTGTGTTTCAGACCTCGCTTTTCTCCTTGGCCCGCTGCAGGATCCTCTCCTCGATGGATCCCTGACAGATGAGGCGATAGACGGTGACCTGCTTGGTCTGACCCAGCCTGTGAGCCCGGTCCATGGCCTGTTGGTCCACTGTGGGGTTCCAGTCACTGTCATAGAAGATGACCTGAGGGAAAACGTTAAAAAAAAAAAAAAAAAAAAAAAAAAAAAAACTTTACTTTTCTGCTGTATTGTTATTGTTTACCACATGGATTAATTTGTGCGATGACAGCCCGAACATGCTGCAGACACTCCCCTACTCCGTTATTCCTGACACTAATTACAGGGATGTGTTAACCAGAGTGAACGGCCACTTAACATGACAGTGTTAACAGTCACTTCAAAATCATTGTCATGAAAGCTAATCCCACTTGAACAGGGCTATAGGGACACAAGGGGAGATTAGGCTGAGAAATGTTGATAAAGACAGAGAGAGATCGCAATTTTATATATATATATATATATATATATATATATATATATATATATATATATATATATATATATATATATATATATATTAGGGCTGTCAGCATTAACGCGTTAATCGCGATGCTATTAAGGGCCGAGCATAACGCGGAAATCTTTTTTATTTTAATCAATTCATTTATTTTCACTTCACCCGAAGGCAGCACTTATGCTGAAGACAGCAAGATGCGCCTGCCGCCTTAACCACGTCGTCGTCAAAAAATAATAATAATAAATTATATGTATATATGAGCGATATCCGCCGTGTTACTTGGCGTCCTGTTTTCTCCCTTTCTGTCCAAACCACACAGTTGACAACCTGCAGGTGGAGGCGGTGGAGACAGGCTGGGACATACACGCCGCTGTGGACTTCTCAGTCTCGCAAGTGGTTTCAGTAAAGCGGCTGCATGTGTCCGACAATGCACACAACATCAACACCGGTACAAGCCTACAGCTGTCCGCGGACACGGAGTGCGGAAAGTGTGTCGGAGACTCCCGGACGGTGAACTGATACTCCATTACCTGCTTGTCGGTCAACGGTTAAAAGGTATAGTGGAGGATTTTCTTTTTCCGGGTGGATCATCAAGACTATTGGTCCTCCTAGTTGTCAATCATTCTGGTGATATGTTTACGTAAGGCCATCGTACGTGCACGTCCCTAGCTTTCAGGTGTATATGTATGGTGAGCTTGAGCTACGGTTTCAGCCATTCATTGAAGCTTTTGGGAGAATATTTCACACGCTGGCGTGCGCTAAAAGCACAGGTTGGGCTTCCCACTGATGCCTCAGTCGTTAAGTTTCTACTCCACAGGTAAAGTTTGGCATGCTATTTGGAGAAATCCATTTAAAATCACTGCTAGTAAAAGTTGATGTAAGCTATGATTAGCAATGCTAGGCCCTGGCACAAGTCACGCACCGCGCACACACGGTGAACATCTCAATTTGTGAAAAAGTGCAAATCTTCTTTTGGAAAGTAGGCTTGTATGAGCCATGCCGACAGCAACTTGTAAACAGTGCACTCTCGTGCACACGTTTAATAGGCGTTCCCTCTCGGGAGCAGGCAGAGTGTTGCGCATGTGCATTTTTTCAAAAAGTACAGAGGGCGCTTCTTTTCTAAAATTCGGGAAAATCCTCCACTATACCTTTAATGATCGTTTTTTTTTTTATTTCATTGTGTTTCATTTTGGAAGGCTGGCTGACAAAAATCGCCATTTACTAGCTAATTAATTAGCCTGATAGCTATCAGTAAACGTGTGGCTGGCGTCTGACGTGTGCGCCAGTTTTTGTGTGTATGTGTGTGTGTGTGTGTGTCGGCCCGCTCATCGAGGGGGACAGTAGTTTCACGCATACACAGCCTGTACAAATCTCAGAGTCAAGTTCATAAAGTAGCTTTCTTTGCATTCATTTGATTTCCAATCAAGAAAAACCGGTAAGCATTGCTTTCCATTGTTAATATGTACTTAAAAAAAAATTCATCGTTTGACAGCCCTAATATATATATATATATATATATATATATATATATATATATATATATATATATATATATATATATATATATATATATATATATATATGTGTGTGTGTGAAAGAGCTTCAGCACACACACACACACACACACACACACACACTTGTCATTATATCAATATATTATTAATGACACAGGTCATCCCAAACTATCTTTTCTGACTGGCGAAGAACGTACACTACACTTTGATACATTTAGGAAATATTAGTGCAGTTTAAAGATCCCATATTGTAAAAAGTGAGATTTCCATGTCTTTTTTTATTATAAAGCAGGTCGGGGTGCTATATTAATCAGCATCAAAACACTCAATCCACAGAGACATTAACAAAGCCAAACAAGTGTCTTTAAACGATCCGTCAGGACTTCCGTACAGTTGCGATGTCACAACTATACGGAATAAATATTTTATATATATATATATATATATATATATATATATATATATATATATATATATATGATATTTATTTATATATATATATATAAATATATAAAAGTAGAAAGTGCCGCTACAGTGCCCTTAACAGTTATTTTTGGCTGCAATGACGGTGCAGATACTCCGAGAATGCAGATAGGGAAAATCCGGAAAGATTGACCAAATCAGAGCAGACTAGACTTTATCGGGAGGGGGGCTTAAAGAGAATAGCGCTAAAATGGAGCGTTTCAGATTTTATTTTATTTTTTACATTAAAGCATGTAAACATGTTCTAGTGGAAACCCAAAATACAAGTATGAACCCAAAAATGAGCATAATATGGGACCTTTAAAGCTTTGACATCATATCAGTGAAGTGCTTTTCCTTCAGTGTGCCGGTGACTCACAGTGTCAGCAGCAGTCAGGTTGATGCCGAGCCCTCCAGCCCTCGTACTCAGCAGGAAAACAAAGATGTCCGTCCTACAGAGGGCAGTGGGGGAGGAGGGGGACGGACAGACAGAGAGAGGGACAGGCACACAAAATGGAAAGATATCATTTCCAACTGTACAAATACAAATATCCATATACAGTAACATGCCACAAAATTAAGTTACAATGTTAGTTAAGAACAACCTCTAAAATAAAGTCAACATGAACTTAAGCCTGGCAGCAAAACTGAAATGAAACATGTACCTGATACCAACGGTAGAGTGCCATTAAAAAAAGCTGGTTCAATTAACCACAAACCCCCCCACACACACACACACACACACACACACACAACGAGAACCAGAATAACGCCGGCGCCTCCGAGCTGCACACTAATGTAAACCAGAGCATGTGGACTCACTAGAAAATATACGCACACATGTACGATTAAACTGCTCACTGATTGCTGCAATATACAAAAAGGTTTTACATTTAGTTAGTGGCAAAATGTAAGTGTTTGGTTTCACACACACACACACACACACACACGATGATATCGCTCTTCACCCACCGGCTCTGGAAGTCAGCCACCATGTCTCTGCGCTCTGAAATCTTGGAGGAGCCGTCGAGTCGCATGTAGGTGTGCTTACGATAAACCATGTACTCCTGGATAGACGGGAGAAAACAATTTAAAAAAAAACATGAGACAATGATGTGGTGTTGTACTTTGCCCCCCATTTATTCCTTAGTTTTCCAGAACTCAGCGTAGTACAGTCCCAGTTCAGTGGACTGTCTACAACAATTTAAATATTAGAAAATGTTTGCCACAGCAAAGTTGTCATGTACAAACAGTGAAGCACTTTTACACTGCTTTAATCAAAAGAACTGGATCCAGTCCTGCATGGAATTAATGAAAAAGGTTTTTGAATTCATGGATTTGAACTAAACCTTCCTGGATCACCTTTAATACGGATTTTGAAACCCACAAACGTACAGGCTCTTGTCATCCAAACGTGAATCTGAAGGGTTTTTTTCTGAATTTAATAAGTTCTCAAATATGCACTGCTTTCTCTGAGGAGCACATAAGCCCTGCAGGCCTACTTGTTAAGTTCCAAAAGTGTAGAAATACTCATTGTTAATGTAAGAATTTTCTGACTGACACAAACGTTGTGTCCAAAATATCAAAACCCCACATTTCTTATGCACATTTGTGCTGGAGTTGAAACCTTAATTCCAGCCCAGAGAGACACTGAGAAATGCAGAATTTGATATTCTATCCTCCCAAATGTCTGCTAAGCAGTTCTGTGTGTGTGTGTGTGTGTGTGTGTGTGTGTGTGTGTGTGTGTGTGTGTGTGTGTGTGTGTGTGTGTGTGTGTGTGTGTGTGTGTGTGTGTGTGTGGAGGGTTTCTTAAGTGCAACTGCTGTGATGAGGTGACATGTTGATCTCTCTTTAAGCACTGGCCTGAACCCCCGACCTCCTCACTCAAACATGTCAGTGCCCCCGAAACCAATGAACCAGCCACAATTACTGGCACACATCACAACTCACCTCTCACAATCATTAACAACGATATCAATGATTTCACACTATGTTTTCTGTGACCCCCTAAACCCGTGTCATGACACTCGGGGCCTCGGCAGGGCCTGCCCTCTTCTCTCTGGGAGTCTGGCTCTGTTCCCAACAGCCCCATCTGCTCCGAGTGAACACCACATTAGGGGCCATTAGCCCTGTGCTCGCCAAAATGCTGCTAACCTTGTTGAATTGGGTTTTGATAGCTCGCCAGCAGGATGTTGCAGATATTGTTGCTCTTACAGAAAGCCTTACTCAGCCCTCCTAATCTTAAAAACCCATCTGTGTCTAAATCATCAGTTTCTAAAGTCAAAAGTTTCAGGTTTAGATCACATGAGAGCTCTCGGATTTGAGAATAGTCTGCTACAATTTCTGCAACCTTCAGCTGCCATGATTTAAAGCTTGTTGAGTCCTGGTGTGGACTGCCACACTGAAAAATATACCGCAACAGCTGGCATCTTTCGCTCGTATTTAGTTTGGATTGGTGTTAATCGTAAGTGACACTGCTTTATTTCTGCAGTTTTTCACTGATTTTGCAATGTGTTCCATTGCAAATGTTATAAATCAAGGTGTAGGTTCAGGTCAACCTTTAACTGGACAAAATGTTAATCTTGTTCAACTAACTGTCAGCAGCCTATTATAGGTCATATTTAGTAAAACAAAGTCATTATGGTTGTGATATCTGGCAACAACAACAACAAACCTGAAATGATGTATGGGAGAACAGACATTTGTTTAAAAGCATGATGACATTTCCTCTTTCCTGTTTAATATTTCTGTCCCTGCTCAAATTGCATTTTCACTTTTAGTCTTCAGAGTTGGCAATTGGATTTGCATGAAACCAGCTCTTAGAAAAAGCAAGGCGTGGCAGCCAGGGTGTTTTCAAATTCCCAAAAAAATAACGAGTCCCCAAAGAGAACCACAGTGTGTATTTATTGCATTTCTAAGGTTGGTAACACGGTGTTCAAAGTCACAGTCTGTTCCCAGTCCGACAACTGATAATAATACTACATGTTTCCAGGGGACTACTACTGCATTTGGTGAAAAAAGTTGTATAAAGCCTTTTGTAAGTTCAGAGGGAGCTGCACGACATGTTATGAATCAAATATTTGAAACACTTGAGGCAATATATTAAATAAAATAAATTCGAAGTGTTGAAGACTACAAGAAAGAAAATCTGGGGATGTGGAGTTAGAAAGAAGGGAGCTTTTGCATCTCTGCTTGAGGCTGGCGGATCAAGGCCACATTAGCCGCTGCTAGCATAACACACCCAAATCTCAGAGTCAACTGTCGCCTGCCAGGTTGCAGCGTGGGTAATGTAGGCGGCAGGATTTGACAAGGAAGAAAAAGACGACACCTCTGGTTGTGCTGCATCGATTTCGATCCTTTTGTTTTACACTGTCCATCTTGAGTCCCACAATGTTACTGGCACATTGACTTACAGTAGCTTCCGGGCCAGTCACATCAAAGAACAGCATCCTGGGTCAGACTATTGCATGAACATGGACCATGATAGAAAATAGGAAAAGCCGCAACAGATTCCATCCATCCATCAATCAGAGCCTCAAAGGTAACATTCACAACAAATAAAACTCCACTACCTATGATCCCTATAACATGGCGCTTAATTCACAGGTTAAACTTTTCCTATTGTATTTACATTCAGTGTAGCAGATATATATAATAAAACAGTCCGAATGTATCATAAAATAATCCCAATTTCAACGATGCTTTCTGTTGCGTAAAGAAAATCTGCTGCTGATTTTCTGGCTGCAATACGAGTCAACGAGTCATTGTGGGCCGGCACTGTAAGCTAAGCCGCTGACTTGCAGTAAAGTAAAGTGCCGTCTAAGCAGCCGCAGCCACACAACTCGAGCAGGAGGGCAGTGACTTGGCGGTCCTGCTCCACTATCGGCTGCTGCCAGAGAAAGCCAACAATGTTATTTTTCTTCAGGCAACCCGGATCTCAACGATCCATCACCCAACTACGTGATGTCACCAGAAGAACCAGGCAGCCGACCGGCGACGAAAACAATGACGCTAATGGCAGAGATTAGCATCAGGCTCTCCTTCACTGTTTCACTTACTCACATAGACTTAGGCTCATGTTCAGGAAATCAACTCCATCTGCAGAATTTTCATCCCCAACCGATGAGAAAGACAATACGGTGTAGGAAAACTGAAGCCAGATCGGGTAAATACATGATTTCATGCGTGGATCTCTTCAGCCCATTAGTAGAGGCCTCCCATTACTGTATGAGGTCACTGATACTGTAAGGAAGGCACTGTAATCTTGGAGAACAGAGCTTGTTGGGACAGTCAGTGAGAAGAGCATTAACCCTAGCAGTCTGAGCAGAACACCACCGTCCCGCTCACTGTTTAATGGTGCGTTCTTTTTGTCTTGTAATCACGACTAGTAGCTCGAGTGTGACGTCACATCCATGTCGGAAAACGAATAACCGCGGGTTGTTGCGTTCTTTTCGTCACACAATACTACGAGTTGGAGAAAAGATGGATTTTTGAAACATTTTTAGTAACATTTAGGATTCTATTCACCCAGTTATTGACATATTACACAAATATATGTTTGATACATGAAAATTACGTTTTGATTAACGTTAGGCTACTGCTCTGCTTTCTGCTCAAGGCTCGGCTTAAAGCCGTTGTTGTCATATAGCAACCGAGCGTCTCTAGCCAATTTCAGCTGCACAAGCTACAAAATAACTAATCAGGCGGTATTTAACTCCTAATAAGACTGTAGCAACATGCCTATAGGTAGCAGAATACAGTGCTATGTGTACGACTTCTTTATTTGGTTACAACAAAGACAAAAGTGCTTAAAATTGTAGAAAACCACAATGTTTACTACGTGTGATGCACGACGTAGCCATCTTTGAAAGTGAACTCGGGGTCCTCTGAGTTCAGACGACTTGACGAGTCGTATATACGACCTCGGTGGCGTTCTTTTTGCAACTTCCGGTTCGTAACTCCAGAAAACAACTCATAAATCAACTTCAGTGGACAAAAAGAACGTACCATATGCGTGACTTGCATGCAAACTGATCGATCTATCTCACTGTCAATCAAAATTAAATATCACACTTGGCTGTAACTCCAATTTTGCATGTTGTTAAAGCAATCTAAGTGTTATTTATTGGTTATGATGCTTTATTGAACTACTCACATTCTAGGTGTCGAGCCTTGACCATGGATGTAAAATAAGACCTGGATACAGCGTTTGAGGCAGAGCCTCGGTTATTCCTACAAGTGTTGTTGAGTGGAGCATGATGCCATCATGGAGCCAAAAATTACCAGGATGTTCGGCACTGCTTCCGCGCTGTGCGGCCCGTAGAGCAGGCGCACCAGAGAACTTTGCCGGCTGAGCTGGCTAGATCCGGTTTAGCACTCCGCTAACTTGAATTGGAATAACAAAAATTATTTAATCACGCGGATCTTCTAGATGAAATGTTATCAGACTGAATGGATCAAATTCTAATATTGAAATAAGTCATTTTGTGGGGGTTGTGATGCTAAAAAAAATTAGCAACTAATTTATTGACGTCTCTTTTGCAATGTAAGTCAATGGGGAAAAGTATTTTTTTGGACCACATGACAGGCCAGCAATTCCAGTGCTTGGCCGCTATGTTCAATTTGCTTCAAAGACCGGCGCACTTTCCGGGGGCCTGGCCTGGCAGCCTATGCAGTCAGACAGGTTAGTGACATAAGCCGCTTTCCGACCGGAGGGACTTTTGCAGTTCCTAGAACATAACGTTCCTAGAACCCTTTTTTTCTCGTGTTCCGACTGGACCAATTTGGGGATAATTAAGTTCCTCTGACCACAGTTCCTGTAACTCTTTCAGCTCCTACTTCAGGGCAGGGTCTTTTCTCTTTTCCACGTAGTGGTGGTTAGATGGCTGTGTTATAATGACAAAATGTCAGTTCCTATGGCCACTTGGCCAGTGTAAAAAAACGGTTTTGGGGGAGAGTAGTTAGAACTGTTTAGAAGTGGACTGTTCCTATAACTACGTTCCTGTAACTGCTTTGTCGGAAAGAGGCTATGGTTTGATTTGAGTAAAACCTGAATAAAAGTTACTCATGGAGTTACTTGTGGGCTCATAGTTACTGTCAGTTTCCTCACATATTACACTGGTTAATTGTTTTACTTTTCTGTAATGAGCGATCATATTTGGCAACTTCACAATTCTAATAAAATGCATTTTGTAGCAATTCTTTTCCCTGGAACCCAAATTCTACATGTGCGTGTGTCTATCTATCTCTCTCTCTATATATATATATATATATATATATACATATATATATATATATATATATATATATATATATATATATATATATATATATAAAAAATCCCTTAAACATCTTGACTCCAAATATTCACTATACGGTATATCAAATCTCCATTTGAAATAGTCCTGGTTAATCTGGATTAATCTGAAAAAGAAAATGTGCAATACATCCATATTTGAAGCCAATAAGAGACACTAAGAAGCACATAACTGGCAGTAGGAATAAAAAGGTTTTTGGGCGGCGACGGAAAGGGTTAATACAGCACTTAACTAGTCTGCATTGTCGAAGTCAGCTTGAGCATTGTCACCATTGGTGTTTTCTTACGGCCTTAAACACAAGGCATTCCCACTGTGTCCCAGAAACACAGGAAGACAATCCTTAACCACCTGGACTGGGTCCGTCTGCCATCAAAAGACTTGGCTGTAGAAACAGCACTACACCGTGTGATGGGGAATGGGGAAGGAATTCCCAATGACATCATGCCAGAGGCTTTTGGCTCCACAGTGATGTTTGCAACAATAGAGTATTGCACCGAGGCTGTCGAAAATGATCTCCGGCACAATTGCTCTGAGCGGTTGTTTTCCTATGAAGAGCGGTGGTGACGCAGATTTTACAAATAATTTGAACTTCAACCTGCCCCTGACTTCAAAACAGATAGCCAAGACACTTCAAACACAGAGCCAGTGTCTGTGTTTGATGTAGTGGTTTTTTTCAGCATGAATTTAACAGTCCTTGTTCATAAATTACCTAAACGATATGAAGACATACTGTATCTGCATCGTTGACTCGGTGTCCATCCAAGCAGCTTAAAGCACTTACCCTGTGTAGAAAAAAAGTAATAAGAGTCCCTAAAAATCACCCTGCCATTTCTCCTTGCTGGCTTTGTGTTGATCTTTCCTCATTTGTTCCTATCTTTCCTCCCCCTCTGCCTCCTCAACTACCTCTGCACAAGTTCTTCCCCCTCTCCCCCTCCACCTCACCTCTTTCATCACTCCCTCCAGTCATCCCTCCCATCTGGCTGCCTCCCCTGCAGATGAGACCCCGCTAATAAGCCCTGACCTGTTAATTAGCCGTCTAATGAGTGCACTAACGAGGGATGGGCAGGCTGATTAGAGGTACTGGAGCTCAATACCTCACCAGTGGAAGCTGACCAGTTAATCAACTGGTCTGGAACGACACAGATGTAATGACACATTAAAGGTGTGTTTTCCGAGAAAGCTATAATCCCTTTTTGAAAATAATTCTTCGTAGTTGATACACGTGTCTGTGTCAATGTGTGTATACTTGTGTGTTACACGTTTGACTCTTCTGTAACGGTTCTGATTATGGGGCAACAACAACAAATGCTTCAATAGTTAATTTCGGTAGAGGGAGAGAGTCCAGTGTGTGTGTGTGTGTGTGTGTGTGTGTGTGTGTGTGTGTGTGTGTGTGTGTACCTCCAGCAGGTCTATCATGCGGGTCATTTGGGAGTAGATGAGGACTCTGTGTCCCTGGGCCTTTAGCCGACTCAACAGGATATCCAAGGTGTGGAGCTTGCCACTTTCAGTGATCAGGCTCTCCTTATCTAAAAGAAGAAGAGACAGTGAAGTGAAAACCCAAACTACCTGGGTAGCGAGAGATTGATGTGACTCATTCAACACAGAATGTCCAGCACAAAATGTAAAAATGCATTTCTCTGAGGTTGTATCCAAATGATGTGAGCTTCCATGTGTTGATGTACATTTTTTAGATCATTAACAAAACATGAAAAAAAAAAAATATATATATATATATATATTTTTTTTTATATATACAGTACAGGCCAAAAGTGTGGACACACCTTCTCATTCAAATGCGTTTCCTTTTTATTTTCATGACTATTTACATTGTAGATTCTCACTGAAGTAGGGCTGCAACTAACGATTATTTTAATAATCGATTAATCTGTCGATTATTTTTTCGATTAATTGATGAATCGGATAAAAAAAAAAAAAAGCATTGATTTACATCAACTCAATACATACATACTTGTTGTTTTAATTAATAGTTGTGTAAAGGTAAGTAAACCAAATAGCAGATACAGACAAGACAGACAGACAGACACACACACTTATTCATTAAATTATTACCATCATTGTAGTAAGTGCAAGTTAAGTTCGTTTATACACCACACACTAATATATTTGTCAACAATAACTGATATGGGACAAAGCACATCATATATACATGACAACAGATTGAAAAATGAATGGGCCAAAAAAGGCGAGTGAATAAAACCGTGTCTTTAGTCTTGCAAACTATACCACCCCTGCTTTATTACTGTTATTACCGAGCTAACGCTAGCTTGTCATGCTAGTCAGCGGGATAACGAGTAAACAGCAGCACCAGAAGAGCTACTGGAGGGACGGTACGTTCCTCACTTCAGACCGGAACAGAAGGAGGATAGTGTAGTGACTTTACCCTGCTGTTGAACTCCCTTCCTCCTCATCAAGGACTCCAACATGTTTACGTTTTAGGTGCTGACTCATCACCGTGGTGCGCCCCTTGCCATGCCGTGTTGCTTTTGTTTATCTTGCAAATAACACGTTTCTGATTTATTTAGTGTGAAATGCTCCCACACCTTGGATGACTTGGGTCGTACTGATTTCTCTGCCTCCGCCGAGTGTTTCAGAACAACGTTACGGGTCTCTCTGGTTTTTTTTTATCTCCGCGTCTAGGTGGCGTAATAGTTGCGCGACACAACGAATTGATAATTAAATTTGTTGCCAACTTTTTTAGTAATCGAATTTTATCGATTCGTTGTTGCAGCCCTACACTGAAGGCATCAAAACTATGAATGAACACATATGGAATTATGTACTTAACAAAAAAGTGTAAAATAACTGAAAACATGTCTTATATGTTAGATTCCTCAAAGTAGCCACCCTTTGCTTTTTTTGATAACTCTGCAAACCCTTGGTGTTCTCTCAATGAGCTTCATGAGGTAGTCACCGGAAATGGTTTTCACTTCACAGGTGTGCCTTGTCAGGGTTAATTAGTGGAATTTTTTCCCTTACTAATAAAAAAAGCAAAGGGTGGCTATTTTAAAGAATCTAAAATATAAGACATGTTTTCAGTTATTTCACACTTTTTTGTTAAGTACATAATTCCATATGTGTTCATTCATAGTTTTGATGCCTTCAGTGAGAATCTACAATGTAAATAGTCATGAAAATAAAGAAACAGAATGGACTTACTGGCACAATATGGAAAAGCAGCCCAATCAATTCAGAGGTTTTTAACTCTTCCCTAATCAATACAAGTCTTTGATAAGACTGTATATACTCGAGGATAAAGACCCTTTCACCAGAGCGGATCAGCAAATGGATCAATCCTTTAAATCTGTCCCTGATCCGGGGATTGTTTAAATAAAGCGTGTGCCCTTATTGACTGGACTGCTGATGAGAGCAGAGAGAGAGAGAGAGAGAGAGAGAGAGAGAGAGAGAGAGAGAGAGAGAGAGAGAGAGAGAGAGATTATGAACAAGAGTGAGAGAGAGAATGAACAAGAGTGTGTGTGAGAGAGAGAGAGAGAGAGAGATAGAATGAACAAGAGAGAGAAAGAAATTGTGAGAAAAAGTGATTTACACTCCATTTCGCACAATGGCACAAAAGAGGAACAAATAGGCCCGGCAGTTGGTCTTGGTCACGATACTGCCAGCACCACATCAGGTGACTACAGAGGGCAAATGGAGAGCAATCTGACCCTGGGTCTGCTGTTCAAGTGGTTTCCTCCATGTCCAGCTGATGAGGAATTAACGTCACCTGGCACAATGGCAGAATGAGAAAAGGGCCGGGGCTGCCATCGACCCAGCGACAGGCACACTATGGTGTTTGACCGAGGGGTCGTGACCCTGAGTGGGGAGAACCTAAGGCCAGGTCCAGGGTCGGGTGACAGGGTCGGGCCCGGGTTACCAGAGAGTCCCTGTGGGAGAGCACCGCCTCGCACTCGACTTGGACACTTGTTCCCAAGCCCTTTTGTACAGACAAAACCTGGGCTTATAAATATTTCCCAGTCTTATTTCCTTGCTTTGTCAACGTAATGTAACCAACCACGTTAAAATCACGTTCCATTAATCCAAAACACATGGTCAGAAAATTTAAACCGAGGCTGTGATAATACATGCATACGACAACTTCCTGCCAAAATATCTGGAAAACCCAGATATGAACGCATTGCTTTAAGACAATCGCATGCATTGAAAGTATGCTTGATGAGCCGACAAGACTCACAAACTGGATCTTTCTCCATTTTTAACCAGTAGCATTCTATGCTAATGTGTACTCAGGCTGAACCCTGACCTGTGGCCCTTCAGTATAGCCCCCCAAAAAGGTCAGGCCCTGTAGAGGTGTTAAAGAGGAACTAATAGAACAGATGAACAGGGGGAAACACTCTGGGGATGTATAGGAGAGCTCACCTACAGGTCACTGTGGAGTGCTGTCAGCCTGTCAAACACATTGGGCCCTGGTCACACAGCCCTAGAGCTCCCAAAGTGTCGACGGGGTGAGTTCTGAATCAAAAGCACATTTATGTCTTTCATTTCACTTGTTTGGTTTTCCTCCAGACAGCTGGTGTATTGCGGTCAAAGTATATATGTTTTTCACCATTGTTGTCATTCCTTGTTAACATTCTCCGGGTGAATAAAAATAACTGAGATAAAATGGACTGAAGTTAGAGAGATGGAGAATAAGAAGGGAAAATAGACATAGGAGGATAATAAAAGATACTCATAATACACTAATAGCGAGAGATAATAAACTAAATCTGAAGCAGATCCAACTTAACTATAGGTTTATTGTGAGGTAGGCAGTTGCTGTACGTTGCTGTGGTTCAATTCGGTATGTACCAAGAGACCAGTGCACCGCAATCCTTGAGATACACAAACACTGTATCCTGCCACCAAAGGCCTATAATTGGCCTTGGCATCAAGAAAGTGGATGAATTGAAAAGTAAAAGGAAGTGAGCGTGATACATGCAGAGGATTAGACATGTGCGGGAAAATGAAATAAAAAAAGGTCCAGACAGACGGAGAGTGAAGGGGGTCTGTGGTGGCTCCGGCTACAGCGAGGCGCTATTAGCACGGCGGGGGCAGCGGTGATGTTGCGGTTGAGATCAGATGTGGACCTCCTCACCGCAGGTGCCTGTCTAACCAGGGCCGCTGCTCAGTCAAGGGCACCAACCAGCGCTGCGGGCCACGCTGCCAACCTCCCAGATGCAAACCACCGCTTGGCAAAGACACAAATGCTCATATAAGGCAAAATATTGCTCAACCCCTGCCACCAATCTGTTTCTCTTTAGCAGATTATATTTAAGCCTCCAGACTCCAATGTCATGATTGAAGATGAGTAAGCCCTATCTGAGGATTTCTGTGGCCAAACCGGACTGAATGATGTATGCATTTAATCTAATTCTTGAAGGGCATTAACTATAAATCGGAAAATCCCATAGTATGCAGTTGGATACTGTTATTTCTGTATGAAGAGACATGTCGGCCAGGGTAATCCTTTTGTTTGTGCCTGGATTATGAAGGAGACAATTAATAGGAGAGCTGCTCCTTAAGAATGCCACCTTCTGATATTTGATCAGACTGATGGTATCTCTCTACAATTAATCTTTGTGTACTAGCTGAGGGCACCATCTGATCTGATCACTAACATATTTTAACTCAGTGACATTCAGTCTAAAGAGAAATGGTTCGTACAAAAAAGATGCTTCATTATCAAAGGAAAGCAGGGAAACAGATGTCCAACAAAAATGACGAGGTCGTTTAAAAGAAAAGAAAAATCCCACCGCTGCAACTATCCAAACTCCCTAAAGCGCAGCGATGTGGCTTACAGAGAGAGAGAGGTGGCTGAGTTCAAAACATTTAGAGCTGCATACCGAAAATCCCATATTTCTAAATATCGCTGCCATACCCTATAAAGCCAAGCCAAGAAAATGAATAATTGCGATTTAGGAAGGGCTTTGGTGGTCTGTCTCATTCCAACATAACACGTATGGCTTACATTATAAGCTACATGCGGCTGCAGTGAAATGCATGACCATTGGTCATAAATGTGAGCAAAGTAGATGTAGTGTTTGTAGTGTTACATGCATGTAGCCATGCATGTAACATGAATTGTGGAGAGTTTAGAAGGACGGAAGATAAAATGGATATGTCTGTACATCTCACTCATGTGGCACTTTGGCTGTCAAGATTTGGTCAGCTAAAAGTCGGTCAAAATTACTTCACATAGTACCAGCATCATATATATCATATGTAGCGGATAGCAAAACAAAAGATTACTTCACACAAAAACCAAAAAGCAGGACATTTGGGACGACAAATTCCAATATCTGAAAATGTGGATTCAAATGCACTGAAGTGGACACAAAACAACTTTCTTATTGTGGACGGACAAGGACAAGGACTGTGTTAAGACCACACCCCAAAACACAAGCAAATCCCATGTGGTGTCACACCACTCTGCTGTTGCTATGGATACACATATCAAGCTTCACCACCTGCCCTGCCCCCCTTTCATAGCACCCCCCACCCCCACCCGCCTAAATCCAATCCAGTCTAACAGCGGTATTCACCCGGCCAGCCCTCCCCATCTCCTCCTATCCTTACCTCCTGCTGGCAGATTAAGCTACACTCCCCTGTCCCTGCGCTCTCCCTCTTTCTACCACATCCACTGCACCCTCCAGCTCCTTCTCGAGCCTTCCCTCCTCCACTACTACAAACTCTCCCTCCCCGCTCCCCCAAATACACCCTCTCTCCCTCCCCCTGCTGTCTGTCCCCCGACAGTGTAATCCAATCCCTGTAGGGCCAGAGCCAGGGGCCTGACACGGTCCTGACCCAATTAGAGGCCTGCTGCCAGCTAATTAACCCCGGCCCAGCCCTGGTGCCTGGCGCCTGATACTCCCAAACCAACCATGGCGCTAATTTCATTAATACGCCACTACAATCTTCCGTCCTGTCCGGTCCCCTCTGCTGCTGCTGTGGCTGCTGCCAAAGCTAAGAGCGGAGCCGCCCTGACCAGGGAGGGAAGTGGGCCAGATGCGATCCAAAACGAGGAGACCAACAGCAGCGAGATTGCAGAATGAAAAAAAAAAAAAAAAAAAAAAAAAAAAAGTCGAGAGCTGATGAAAGAAGATAGATGGATGGTTATGTGAGAAACAGAGACAGATGGGGGGCCACAGAGCAGGTCGAATCAACGATCGAACCGAGCGTCAGCCCCTCACTGTATAATGATACATTACACTGTGCAATCAATAAGTCAATGGGCAACCCTTGTTCAGCACTGCTGATGATGGAAATATTAGCCTGACACTACTTTGCTGCTTCTGCATGTATTGACAAAAAACGGACTTAAACTTAATTTTCGCACAGCCACGGCATTAAGTATAGCTAAGAGCCAGATGCCAGCGGGAGGTTTTGGAAGCTTGGAGTGAAGTGGCTGACAGAAAACAGGGGATTTTACAGATGCTTCCCCAAAAACATGTGTCCGCATCAAGACTACAGTTTCTCCCAGTCTGGAGCTCAGGAGAAGAGCCAAATGTCAAAAATGCATCCACGAAAGGCCAAAAATTTTGTAGCAGAAAGTGAGTGATGGACTGCGCGCGTGTGTGTGTGTGTATATGTATATATATGAGAGAGAACATGTTTGCAAATACATCACTGTCTCCCCTCAAACATGCAAGAAGAGCACTTCTCTTGGTTCTCTAGGAGCCGTTGAGCAGGGGCAAGAGACAGACAGTCTGATGAGGGCTCAGAGACTCACAGGGGAATCTCACCACACCACTGCAGCCCACTGTGAACTCTGTCATTAAGATAGATTACTGCTAGTTACCCTTGGCCAGCACTGACTCGACACACACCACAGATGAAAGCTAGCGAGCTAGATACAACTTGGCTTCCATGTACAAATATACCATCGCAGAGGTATAATGTGGCTAATGTCTCCCCCTTCAGTCTACTTTGGGATTCGAGTTTCTTAAGTATCAGTGAACACGCTTTTCCATCTTGTGGACACATTAGTAGCCATAAATTGGAGTAGGAAATCCAAACATCACGATCCCTTTACACACTTGGCTGGATGTTGTTGTTTTTCTCGGCTGCCAAAAGAATTCCGCAGACGGTGAAGCGGTGCCAGTATAATGCACGTTGAGAGGGGCAGAGGCAGACGGTGGTGTGGTGAGCCGTCTGTGTTGTTTTGTGCCTGTCTATCAGGAGGCCGGGGAAGCTTCCTGCCATTTTGCTGGAGAGCAGAGTTTCTTTGAAGGGACAGGAAGGCAGAACTGCATTTCCCACAGCCTGATGTGGCCTGCTGGACAAGACCTGACTGGTCTCGCTCTCCCTTTGTCTTTCTTTCTCTCTCTCTTTCTCTCTCTCTCTCTCTGATTGAAGCACAGACACTCACACACAGAAATGCATTCAAATACAGCCATTAAAAACAAGATGCACAACAAGTTGCACATAAATAAAAGTCCCTCACACACGTAGCCTCCTCCACAGCGGTGACAGTCAATTCCCAGCTCACAACGAAGCAGGAATATTTGAGTTTGAGAGTCGGCGCTATAGTGATAAGGCCGTCATTTTGTGGAACGGTACCTTCTAATTACTGAAAGCATCACAGGGGCCACACAGACAGCGAGGAAGGTTATTTCTGTGTCACACTGGAATCTTCTGCAAATGATCCCGGAGCACGAATGTTCAAACTGACTCGTACCATTTCTCTGCATGAAATGTTAAGTTTCTGGTGACCGCAGAACTGCAGCAATTTAGCAAGACTGGAATGTCTCTCTGATTATAGTGAAAACCTCTTCTCTCGTGGTGGCTCAGACTAGTTTACTGCATGGGTTCCATTCAACGGCTTTTAATACCCTGCATGCATCTTGCTTTCTCTGTGATCAGGTGCAGCGGCATCACATCATTGTCAATATTAACATTATTAACATGGAGCATATAGTTCATTCCTTTTTTTGAATGGAAAATATCTTCCCTCCAGGGAAATTCTGCCATCACAATAACATCAAAAACAAACTAATCTGAGGCCCAAGACATTACAGCCTCAATTGTTTTTTTCCTCCTCTACGGCCTGATTCTTATTAAGTCCTCTGATTAGATTCCTCTGTCGATATCAGTGGGCACCGGTACTCACGCCATGGCGCTCAAAACAAACAGTTATTCAGCTCTGCCATTTGTTCTAAAAAGGTGTGGGGCTTGGGAGTGCAGAGGAGAGGGAGGGTGGGAAACTTCAGCTGAGCTACTGTACATATCTGAGCCTTGATGTGGCAACAATGTGTTCAGTGGAGGACGGGTGCCGGAGTGTTGGGTCACTTCCTTCCTACAGAGGCTGAGAAAGAAGTGGGAGACCAGACGAACCGAAAGGCTGTGGCCAGATACTGATTTCAGATCAGCGCCCGGTCCTGTCTGTTAGAGGGAGAGGATGGGAGGTGAGGCTTGTCCTCGGACTGCGTGTGAAGAAAGGCAACGTCGCCCGAGCGTGGGAGAGTGTGTAGGGAGAGGTGAGAGACACCTCAGGCCCCCGTGTGAGTGCTGCAGTTCCCTAAATGGACCTGGTGGTGTGTACACACGCACAAACGCGTACACACGCATACACACACACACACGGACCATCTATTAGTGTTACCTAACTAAGCACTTGAACAATGACCAGTAGCTAAACTTCCTCGCTTTGTCTGCCTCCGTAAAACTTCACAAGAGCTTTCAGACTGTTCTCACACAGACACACAAATACTTGTTTTGTTTCTCACTTTTACACACAAACACTCTCACAAGCACATGCATACACAGATGGGTAGAAGAAAAGAAAAAAAAAAAGAACGTTGCAATCTGTGAGAGAGTGTCACTAGGATTTTATATCACGTTTAGGGACTGTTGGGTCTTAAAAGTACCAAACCTGCATTGCAGGCTTATCAAACGAATATAAAAAGGACACACATGTCCATTTTCTGTGCCAGGAACTTTTGTTGCCCTCAAAAAAAAAATAAAAAAAGAGAGCAGTCATCATAATCCATGACGGAGACAGTTTATCAGACGTAGAGGGACTGAGCAGGTCAGTGAGAAGGGAAGTGTTGTCTGTAAAACTGTAGTGGCCTCTCTCACCTTGGACATCCATCAGTCATCTGAACCCTGGCAACAAATCAGCTCCCACACTGCCCCAGCTGACCCTTAACTCAGGCTCTCTTCAGATAACGCACGTGCAAGCACACGTACACACACACAACCCTGTATTCAAACCTTAATTGGAAAATCGCTGGTATGTGTTTATGCGAGTGAACTTCTGCAGAAGCCCTTTATCTCAGCAGTTCCATTAGATTGTGAGGGATTGGCTGCCTGGCAGACAGACAGACAGAGGAGAGTGATCTGCTCCCACTGACCCTGGGCTGGCCTCTGTCGATTCTCCCACGGGCCCCCTATTTCACCCGTCACTCAAAAAAAACTGAATCTCCACAATTTGATAAATTTGTCAGTTTAAATATGACTCAAACAAATGAAGGTAGTAACTATGGGTACTGGTTTTCTGAAGCCAGCGTGTAGCCACAATAGGTTATTAGTATTATAGCGTCTACTACTTTGAACAAAGAGAAGTTAGAGCTAGGCATTTTTCATAAACGGTAACTGATCAGATTCTTATTGCTGAAGTTAGGAGCTTACAAAACACCTCAAAATCATCAGTATTTTTTGAAACAAGCTGTCTTTTCCCACAGCAATGCAGGCTGCTGCTGTGGAGTAACAGTGTATTTACTAATAGATAGTCATTTTAATATTTATTCACTAGCAGACGCTCATTTATGTGTTACCCTTTAGCTACATAGCCTTGAGTTAGCCAGTGTGAGCTACAGCAGAGCTGCACACCTGTCCAATAAAGACATGGCACAAACCCAAGTACAAAGTACAGCAGCAACATGACATAACACACAAACACAAAGTCCTTACCAGGGATCCGAATGAAGGACCATCCATGTCGCGGGTAGAGGGCCATCACACCCCCATGGCATTGTGGGTGAAAGGCATTGGCCCTCACGCGCCAGTCTGAGGCAAGTTCGGGGGAGCCGTAGAGGAAACACTGTTTAAAGACTGTGCCCCCTCCACTGCGTGTCACCCGCCACTCATACTCTGCACTGCGGTCGTTACAATAGCGCTCCATCGGAACTGCTGTCACCTAGGAAACCAAAAAGATAAGGTTTTTCTACATTTTATAACAAAAGAACGTATTGTGTGGTGAAAGAAGGACGATTTTATAATAAAACACATGTTACAAATACTTTTACTAAGCAATACATTTCATTGCAATACCGGTTATTCAAAACATTTGCTTTTTTTGTCTGCATGATGTCGGCTATTTTTTTTTTTTTTTTAATTAAACTATCTATTAAAAAACGTTAAGAAATGTACCACCAAGAGACCTACACTAGAGATAGAGAAAAAAACACTGAATCAGCAGGTTCTGTGTGTGTGTGTGTGTGTGTGTGTGTGTGTGTGTGTGTGTGTGTGTGTGTGTGTGTGTGTGTGTGTGTGTGTGTGTGTGTGTGTGTGTGTGTAAGAGAGGGGCAAGCAGAAGCTTAACCAATGGTGAACAACCTAAGCAAGAAGCCCTTTTTTTAGAGGCTCTGTTTGTTTTAAATGCAGCTGGAAGCCACAGTGGACACCCCAACCACACACAGTCTCCCACCCACCCACCCCACACACACACCCACACCCACACACACACTTCACAGATAAGACTTGCTCATTGTTGAAAGCCTACAAAGGCAATGTGCACAGCGTTTCCCTCTTCCCTTTCCACGACCACCCAAATGGTTGTCAGTCTCAAACGGGTCAGCAGCACACAGACACACACACATACCCTGGGTGTGGCGGCTAGCAGGAACTTGGGTGGCGGTGTAGGTTGGCAGGGTCGCAGCGTGGAGGTGGCAGAGTTTCGACTGTAGATCATCACGTCTGTGTGTCCCATCATGCCGGGTCTTAAGGCTGTGAACACCAGGTCCTAAAACACACACACACACACACACACACACACACACACACACACACACACACACACACACACACACACACACACACACACACACACACACACACACACACACTCTTAGTTAAAATATTACTATCCCGTTTAATTAAGCCCAAAACTTAACAAACACAGTGATAACGTCTGAGTGGTGAAATGTATGAAATTGCTACTAATTTCAAAAAACATCACAACTTATGTTGCAGCTTCTGCTGAACGGATTCCTGCTTTGATATGTGGCAAAGTGGGTGATTAAAGAAAAAAACAAAGAGGTACTGCAAAACAGGGTAAATAAACTGATAGAGATTACTGAGTGTTTCTTTTTTTTTTTTTAAACTACTCTAACAGTATATTTAAATTTTATTGGGTAAAAGCCTGAAAGGTTATTTAAAATGTCAGCTAAAGGCTTAAACTTTGATGTCAAATCATGTAATCTTTTCTGCAAAGAACTTTTGGGCAAGACATACATTCTACATAGATTTAGAGCAAAGACATGAATGAATAATTCACATATAGTTATGCGCACGTTACTGTGTGACGCCACAAAAATGGTGGATACACAGTGCCACCTAATGGCAGTTTATCTAATGACATCAAGTCATCTCCATGGGTTAAGAAGTATTCTTTTCTCTGCTTCATTGGATTTGATAGGTCAAAATATGTTTATTGCAGCATGCACCAGAGCAGATACTGGTTTCTGAAGCAATGTGTAGCCAATAGGTTATGAGTATTAACGTGTTTAACACTTTAAACAAATAGGAAGATGTTAGAAAATAGATTTTCATGAATAAATTCTTCATAATTCAGACAAGACATAACATTTAGAAACTACTGTATGTTGCCAGTTCAAAAGTGGTAACAGAGATCAAAGTGAGACACACATTCAATACATATTGTATGACATGATACTGAAGCCTCAAAAGCTATACAAGTAAAACACGTATTGAAAATTGCCCGGTTCTCTCAATCCCTCAACGGGAGCAGCAGGACAGCTGAAAGCAGTAGTGAGAACACTGTCGAGTCCACAGCCAGAGAGAGATGAGCCAAGCAGAGAGAAGATGCCAGCTACACGCAGCTTCAAAAAGAAAAATGAAGAGTTGAAAGAAGTAAACTGCGGGGGTGAGTAATTCTTTAGAAGCTTAGGTGGGAGTCTGGGGGTCAGCATGGCCATACAGTATTAGCTCTCCAGGTGTCTGTAAGTTTTCTCTCTTCTTCTCATATCTGAACTTCTTATATTTTTCTGCTCTTTCATCCCTTAAGCCGCTCCGGGGGGGTCGGGGGGGTGGAACCTAAGTCGCTCGGCAGCTGCCTGACTCAGTGTGTCAGGCCAAGAGAGGATGAGGTGGATGGAATTACCCCGACAGCATTTTCTCCTGAGTAGTTTCCACCCAACACGTTAAGTGAGAATTGGTGGAGGATGGTAACGTGATACACATCTGCCAATTGGCTAACTGTTTAAGCTAAGAACAATGACTAAAACACAGTGGCCTTGCAGTGGATCTGCAGCTGTTCACATTTCTTTGAGGTGGTCTGTGTATTTCAACTGGCACCTATGCTTTGTACGGTCTCTTCCTCAACAACAATTAGGTTTCCAACTTGCCAAATGATACAAAAAAAATTGGAGGAAATAGGGGCTGTCTCAATGTAACCCTGTGGTTCTCCTTCTGCAGAATCCAACACATATGAAAGCATTTGAGTGCAGTTGAAACCAACTGTGGTTTGCTACATTTATCCTCTGAGATACTGAACTGACAAACATTACAGACTGCCAAGCTACAAGAATAGTTTTATGGAACAATATACAACTTTCCAAATCTCCCATAAACCAGCAGCAACACACTGGTGCCATATAAGATCTACCATGTACCAAATCCACATTAACTCCAACCTCTGTTACGACCATCAGTGTCCTCAGAACCAGCCTCCCTGTAAGCAGTGTAGCCTCTGGGGTGCTGAAAAAACAGCAGTCAGCCAAACAGTTTCCATATCACACCTAAATAGGATTTAAATGGCTGTTTATTGGGCTCCAATGTGTGTCCAAGAAAAAATATAGACTAAAATAGTGTTGAAAACAGAAGGGCTTCCCTATTGATGTTACATTTTTGCAGAAACAGATGCATACCTGCTCTGGAAGACAAACTAAAATGTTTCTATTGGTGAAGATTGGCCTTTAGTCCTTTTTTTTTTTCTCTGTCCTATTCTACACATCTGACAGTAGTAGTACAGAGATATGCTGGACTGCACAGACCCTGGAGACATACAGAGAGAGGGAGAGGACAGTGTTACTGGGTCACAGGGCTACAAAGGGATTGGGTTCCACACTGGAGCCCAGAGGAGGGAGAAGAACACTGGGGCAGAGAGCAAGCTGTGTGGCCAAACACTGACTGATGCTCTGGCGGAAAGATTTTAGCATCATCAGCAGCACATGCCTTACTGCTGGAGTTTCTCCTGTCTGTCATACACCCACATGCACTGCAGATGGCTACTCGAGGGGTTTTTGTACATAGATTTTTAGTATGAGTGTGCGTTGTATGTTTCTCACCTGTAGAACGGGGCTGGTGTTCATGTTCGGGAAATTGGTGGGTCTGTTCAGCCACAGAATTAGGTCATTGCGAGACAGACACTGACTCCTGGGCTGCGACCTCCCGCTCGCCCCCCGCGAGGGTCTGGCTTCCTCCGGACCCTCTTCTTCAAGGCCAAACAGGCGCTGATGGTGGAGCCGATATGCAGCTTTGAGGGACAAAAAAAGGGCTAACCATCTGTGAGAGAAAATAGCAGGAGGCAGGAGAGGAAAAGAAAGAAATTCTTTAAAAGAATTCTGCTATGACCATAACTTCTGTGTAAACTTGGCCGTTATTTATTATTTGACAGAAATGAAACTGGAAACATCAAGCCCACCTTACTAAGGTGCCTTGCAGCATGAGATTGGACATCTCAGCCGGTGACACGTCGATGAAGCGCAGGAAGGAGAAACAGCTTCCTTTGTCATCACCTGGAGGGGTAAAAACAGAAAATAGAACGAAGAATATGAAAACTAAGCAAAGAAACACAATAAGGACAAATGTGGAAATAACAAATAGGGAGAATAGGAAGGAATGACGGAAACATCAGAGGAGGAGGAGGAGGAGAAGAGAGGAACTGGGGTGAAGCTGAGGTTTGAAAGTCCTGGTTCTCACCTTTTCTGTGGAAAAGAGACTGCTGCATGTGATATGGAGAGAAGGGAGACAACAGCACTTGAAGTAACCTGAGGAGGAAGTAGAGACCAACAGAGTTACAGCACTGAAAGGGAGTACAAGCAAAAAGAGACTGAATTGTCTTGCGATTATTAAATTCCAGTCCGACACACAACTTACTTCTCCGAGCATGAATAGCTTTAATTGGGATAATAGCCTGAATCAGCAAATGTGCACAAGAACAAAGATTTGCCCAGAAAAAAAGTAAATATTCAACAGTGTCTAACACAGTAATTTAAAATGTAAAACTTAACGCTATTCAAAACAATGCTTGTAGAAACTTGGCTAGACCTGTTTTCATTGGACTTCGAGCATACTTGTCAGAAGTGTATCTGTGTGGAAGAACTTACTTGTTTTTGGCCTGGTTGTGTGCGTGGATGAGGCCATGGCGGTGGAGGAACTTAGGCATGACGTAGGGCTTAAGGGACATGTGGAAAGGAGAGCGCGTCTCCTGGCGCTCAAACAAGTCAGGGTGGTTACACACCTAAAACACAGGCAGACACAGACAGTGTATTTAGAAGAAAGAAAGAAAAAAGGCACCAGCACTACTCAAAGACTGCCAATTCATTGTTTAGTTTTACATCTGAAATGGTATTCCAACCCATAAAAGCTAGCTCTATTATTACTTTTGGAACATCCTTCGAAAATCTGCTGTACAAAATTTTGTTTTGGTAAAATTACACTTCAAAAGAGCCTCAAATCATTAGGATTAATAACAGCCATTAATCATCGGGACTGCTGCGTCTGTCAAAACAACCCATACTCTTTATAGCCGTGATCATCTAGTTGTGCTTTATTCTATTTTTGCAGCGGAAGCCAAAAAAAGGCCAGGCCGCAGCTCGTACCTTCCTGAACTGCATGACCAGGTTCATGAGGGAGGAGGTGGTGCTGTGGGACTGCTGGGCCGTGCCCATGGACGACTGCAGCAGATCCTCGATGGAGATCTTGTTCCTCAGAGCCTGGTAGAGCAACCTCTGCCGGGACGTCAGCTGGCAGTAGGTCAGGATCTCAATCTGGAGACGGAGAGTGGAACAGTGTGTGTGTGTGTGTGTGTGTGTGTGTGTGCAAAAAAATAAAATTAAAAGTCGGTAACACTTTACTTGAAGGTATCTACATAAGAGTGACATGAACATTAACACATGAAACTGTCATGACACATGAACCCTAACCCTAACTTGTCATGACAAGTTCCAGTAGAACTACATGAATTATGTAAAATAAAATAAAAAAAAAACAGCTCCTCTGGCACCTCCTACAGCCTGTAGTGCCAATAATGGTCACAGGAGAGGGTCTATCTGCCTGTCAATCACTGCTCAGGCACACGCATATATAGCGTTCTCCCCCCTCCCCGCGCACGATTTTAAAGATCTGAAGAACGATGCAGAGGTAGCCACTATTCCTCTCGACAGGTAACATAATTACCATGAATGATTTATCTTTCACTTGGTTATTAGTAGTCAAAAGTCCACAAAGCTACGTTGGTGAGGATGATAGTAACGTTTGCACAGTGGTCGATCAGATATGATGCTGAAATGGCTAACAGTAGCCTGCTAGTTAGCATCGTTTTACTGTTGGTGAGTAAAGTTAACGTTGTGTTAGTGTTTAGTTATTGTTTAGTTACATGTTGTCTGACATGCCGGCAGTTCTGTCAAACTCTGTTGTGTGGGAGGGGCTTAGGAGACGGTTTGGGCTGCAGCAGAAGGGGGGGGGACTGAGAAGTTGTCGATGTTCAAATTTGTTGGCAAAGTCCTGGATCTTCATAATCTTACCTACAGCAGCTTTAATGACAGAAGCGTTATGTCATAAATGTTTATGATTTGTTTATAATGTTTATGACACGTTCATGACAGCATCATGTCACTCTTATGTAGCTACCTTCAAGTAAAGTGGAACCAAAAAGTCTTAAACCGACTAAGCTATTAAAACTGCGCTATTAAAGCACCATCATTACTACTACCTTGCTGATCCCTACTAATTTTACATTTTCATTTCTTCAAAACTGAATGACAAAACAAATTATTTTATTGGGCCAATGACACTGTAAACTGTCTCTGTTGTTTTTAGTATTTGTTTAGTTTCGGGCTTTAGGATTGAGGACGGAATTATTTTAGGATGAAATGAAACAAAAAAAAGGAAGGATGTCTACCATGACACAGTATGTAATATAATACGATACACAATATTTTTGAACCAAATACATTGATATTGCGGCAATATTGTAGGGTTGACTATTGGTGCTTTCACAAAATATTAACACAATGAGAGTTTTGATAAATAATCACCAATAATGTGGATACAATGACTAAGTGGGTAAAGGCAAATAATTAAACAGCTAGTAAGTCCGGTAAGTTCAGAAAATGACATCACTTTACTGTAATGCAGCCTTTAAAACCAGGAAAAGACAACACCTATGTCATATCACGATATTACGATATCCAAAATCTGAGACGATTGCTAGCCTCATGTATCGATGTCGATATAATATCGATATATTGCCCAGCCCTGGACAACAGTGAATGAAAAATGTTGTTCTTTGGCCCTGGTTAGTAAAAAGATTGATTTAGAAAGTAATGCTTGGCTACATATATAACATGTGGCAACAGTGAAGACAAACGATTCAGCGTTACTGCTTTGTTCCCCCTCCACTGAACACAAATCTCTGGTTTTATCTAGTGTCACGCTTCGATGAAAGCAAATGAAACTGAACACCAACAAACATACTATTGGCTTCAGAGTGCTGACAAAGCAACAAGTGGAGAAGAAAAGGAAGTGGGCTGGCAGGACTGCATGTGGGTGCGAAGGAAAGCGAAAAAGGCCGATGCGGGGGAACGGTGAACTCTGCCATTCTTCTGACTCGGTGTATCGAGACTCCCGCAGCGTGTGAGTGAGTGTGTGTCTTGTGTTACAGCAAGAGACTCCGAGTCCAACATCTGTCAAGAGGATCTGCCAGCGAAAGCTTATTACAACACATTTCTGTGTCAATGAGGTGTACGAGGAGACGGATGGAGGAAGAGGGCAGGTTTAATCAGGAGACGAAAGAAGTAGGGGCTACATGGTATTGACAGAATATAATATTCTATAATTTTGTCCAATCATACGCCAGAATCTTCACGGAAAACTTGAATCCCTTTTAGATTACACCGTGTGGAAAACCTTTCCCTCAAAATATGGTAAAAAAACGGTTTCTGTCATTTAAAAACGGAGACTTACTATTGTAATAATGTCCAATTGTCCAAATAAATGTGCAGCTCTGGACAAAAAGCTTGGTTCAGTAAACAAAGAGAAGAAAGTTGGCTCATCTACCTTGTCCGAGAGCTCGTTTTCCACATCCTTCTTGATTCTGCGCAGCATGAAAGGCTTGAGGATCATGTGCAGTCTGGAAAGTTGGTCTGGAACACAAACATCAAACAATCGTGTTTAGCTACAGAACACATCACATGCAACACTGAACAAAGATAAAAGTTCAAACGTGAGCACACGAATGACAGAATATCCGTACAAATGAGCTGAAAAATATCTTGTGTCGGTAGCCGGGAAATAAGGAAAGAAAAAAAAATAAACGAGGAAAAATGTTTCTCAGAGCCAAGAGTTTGTACTCACTCTCGTCAATGGCAGACTTGTTTTCGGCGTGGCTCTCGATGTCCTTGGAGAACCACTCGTTAAACTCTTCATGGGAATCGAACAATGTAGGCATGATGAAGTGCAGCAGGGCCCACAGCTGAGAGACAGTAATAACACACAGCCGTCAACACCTCTGTCTTGCTCACACCGACTCATATGAACACACACGCACACATACACGCACACGCACACGCACACACACACACCTCAGCCATTGTGTTCTGGATGGGCGTCCCGGTGAGCAGCAGTCTGTTTCGACACTGGAACTGCAGAAGAATTTTCCACCGAACACTGAAAACACAAGAGGGGAAACAGCCCTGTAATCACACCAATTACTCAAAACTGTGGAACACCATTTGTATGCGACTGTATGTTTATCAATTTCAAGATTTTAACTTTTCCAAAACATTTTGTGACTAGGTTTGTAGATGTTGGCCAGTGTCCAATAGTAGCCATGAAAGTATGCATACTTTATGTAGTTGTATTATATTATATTATGTATCACCATGTTTTTTGTGTAGTTAGTAAAGCTGTACAAAAATAAGTCAATCTGCTGAAACTAGTGGTTGAATCTGGGAAAGGTAGAAAATGCATCTATCAGCTGAAATCTTTAAAACTGTGAGAAACTTTGGAAAACACATTTTAAAATGTATATTTAAGTGAGTGGGCTGAAACACCAGTATGGTCCTCTAAACCCCACTCATTGAAATGATCAACTATAATAAATAAAGTATGGGATATCAACACATTTTAACACACAGGAACCCTGCGATGTGTTCAATGATGATACACAGCGAGCATCTTTTACCTGGTGCTGCTCTTCAGCGCCTGGGCCTCATCCAGAACCATGTACTGCCACTTGACCCTCTGAAAGTACTTGACGTCTTGGACCACCAGCTGGTAGCTTGTGATCACCACGTGGAATGGTGCATTTTGGGTGTAAAGGGTTTTCTATTCAAGCATAAACAAAACACAGATAGAGAGTTATAGACGTAGAAGAAGAAAACAAGAATATGATTTATTGAGCAAACAGTACAACGAAGCATTTCATTCGTATTGTATCTTCACAACACTGGGTGTGCATCACCATCAGTACTGTCTTCTCTTCCTTACCTGGCTCCAAAATTTCCGAATCACCTTGCGATCGTGTGGATTCCCCCAGTATGGCAACACCTAACGGACAAATCAGTGAGGTTAAAACAAGAACAGTGACTTAGCTCTGTCAAGAAAACTCACCTAACCTATATCCTAACGGAGCTTTGCCTACACGCTTACTTTTACATGTAGCAACGTAATGAAAACAAAGCTACGCTGATGTTCCCAAGGGAAACGTTTAGGCATAGCAACACGTATGAATCACAGCTTCTGTTGTTGAGTTGATAATGAAATGTGATGTGAAAAGATTTACACATCATTACATCACTCAACGCACACTGGCATTCCATTGTTTTTAGGCAGTCTTGCTTTGAGTTTTCAGGAAGCTTATCTTAAATGGTGTAATAGGGTCTTTTCACACCTCATTAGCAAAACAGACTGGAATTGATTTATTTTCAAATTGCGCTCGCGCGCCATGTGTGTGTGTGTGTGTGTGTGCGCGCACGTGCACGTGTGTGTGATTGTGCAAGCATAGCCGACATATTAATGTGTTTGATAAAAAAAGATTTTTAACATTTAAGAATGCACATACTGCCCCCTGATGGGTAGTTCTAGACATGTTTGCAGCTTTGAGTCCTTTAGCCTCGTCAGTTCTCAGATGTTTGACAGACATTTTAACAAGAGCAACGCAGCACCGGGTTCATTAGAGGAGTGAAAACCACTCGAGGTGCAGGTTTTCCGCTGCCCACTCGGCAGCGTCAAGGATTCTCACCTTGAATTTGGGCACAAAGCGGGTGAACTCCTGATGCCAGTTGTTGAGTGTGGATGCGGGAGAGATGATCAGGAACGGACCCCAGATGTTGTCTCTCTGCGCAGGAACAAGAACAGAGAATACGTCGTCAGCCACCCCAACAGGTGGTCTTTGTTATGTGTGAGTGAGCACCCGATAACAGGAAGCCCTAAATTCCACTTTTTTCTGCTTTTTGTGCTCTGAAACTCAACAATCTAAAGAGGTGGCAAATCAGCTGTTCCACAACAATGATATAAAGTAATGTGAGTCATTGAGTGAAATGCACAGCCATTGACCAGGGACTCTTTAAAGGATGCAGGTGCACAAAATAGCTGGATGTTCGATGTTTTCATAAGTCAGTAAAAAAAACAGCAGAGACAATTGAATATTCCACAAAGTTTTTTGGAAGTGTGTGATGAATGAAAGTCTTTGGCCTGGTGCTCTGGCTCACCTCTGCCAAGTGTGCCAACAGGGCGATACTCTGGACTGTCTTCCCCAGCCCCATCTCATCTGCCAGGATTCCATTGATTCCCTGCAGAGAGAGTTAAACAAAGGAGAAAATAAATCATTCAATGTCATTCAATGTGTATAAATAAGCACATAATAATAAGGAATCATTTGAATGCCAAAAAAAACCCATCACAGACTGTTAAAAAAAAAAAAAAAAAAGAAAAAAAGAAAACCTCAAAACTGTTTTAATTGACACAAAAACTAAAGCATCCATTCACAACATCTGCTGGCTGGACACTGCAACTGATTTATTATGTCAGTGGTTTCACACCACGTGAGTTCAGATCATTCCAGGTTATTCTAATGCCATATTATAGGTATACCCTTACGAAAGCAGTACCATTGAGCTCTTTTAGCAATTCGTACCTCTAGCCACAAAATGACTGAGAGAAGCATCGCAATGGTTTAAAAACAACCAAATCCAGGTCCCTAATGTGAAAGACAGACGTGGTTACCTGTTCATAGAGGTTGGCCAGCCAGTTCATGCCCTTGAGTTGGTAACCCTTGAGTTTGCCGTTGAAGATAGTGGGCTGAGGAATGTCTTCACCTGCATGGATGGACGGGTTAGAGAGGCTGTAGCTCTCTCCAAACCCAGAGCCGGCGCCTGAGGATGAGCCCACTGCTGAGTGGAGCGACGCACAGCGACTGTCCTTAGCCTCCTCATCAAACATTCGCGTCTACAGGGTAAACAGTTGGAGATCAGCAGAGTACAGACAGGGTAGTGTGTGTGTGTGTGTGTGTGTGTGTGTGTGTGTGTGTGTGTGTGTGTGTGTGTGTGTGTGTGTGTGTGTGTGTGCATCAACATACTCTCTCTTGATGAATCTGGTAGGCTTCTTTGGCATTCCTCAAGGCCTGGGACTTGTAGTAATCGCTATCTGAAATCGCACACAATCAACTTGTGCATTAAACAAAAGAATCAAATTCAAGCCCACATTTCTTGCCTATAAACAATAGCATATTACTCATGTCTAAAACAATTTTAAAAAGAAATACCATGTATTTTCTGACTAAGCAGACAATTAATTGTAGAATATCGTCATTGGTCAACAGCAGATTGTAATTTGTATGTATGTATGTATATATACATACATACATACATACACACACACACACACACACACATATACCGTGGGGAGGGAAACACGTGAAATATAATCTACACAGAGAAAATAAGCTGAGGCGGCAATAAATATAATGATAACTGGCCCATTTGTCATTTAATGATTGATAGTGACATATGTCTGGTTCCTTAGTAAGATATAAACATGTCCACCATCAATATTGACTTTCAGTTACTAACCGACTCTGCTCCAATAAGAATTTGACTGAGCTGTTCGTACCATAGTCCTCCTGTCCCATGTTGACCATTACACCGCCTCCAATGTCAATCTGTCTGTGTGCCCCGGTGTCTTCCAGCTTGCTCAGAATTTCCTCCTGAGACGTACCTCCTTCTGGACCCCCCATGCTGGCTTTACCGCCCATGAAATGAGCATACAGCTCTGTCTGGGTGATGAGGAAATTCAGTTTACGCTGCTGACGCTTGGCCTGCGAGAGACAGAGAAAAAAAATTGCGTGTAATGTATTCTAAATCTTTACAATTTCAAACTTGGTTTTTCATGTTTTCAAAACTTATATTGATGCAAATATTTTTTTGCTGTAGATAGCAAAAGCCAAATGAGGCTAAAGACAACAATTTCCATTCCACCTACTTCTCTCATCTCTTCGTCCAGTTTACGTTGCTCCAGGGCCTCCTTCTCTGCCCTCTTCCTGTGCTCCTTCTCCACTTTGTCATATTTCTTCCAGTAAAGCATCATCTCCTTGGTGAGGCGGCGAGCCCGGGGTAACGTCTCCTTACAGTTCTTCTGGGCCTGGATGGCTGCACGCCGAACCTCCCTCATGCACTGATGAGCCAACTGGGACAAACAGAACAGAGGTTCAATGCCGTACTTAATCTACAATTTACCTTACCCTTACATTACCCCTCTGAGGTTTAAGGGCATTTTTACATCTCTTCTTGAATTCACCTTTTAAGGGTCTTTGCATATAACCTGATACCAATGTGTTTCTTATCAAAATGTCCAGAACAAACTCAGCTTTCTATCCAAGTTATGCCCAAATGTGTTCCAGAGCAATGTATGAAGAGATAATAAACATTAACATCAGTTGTTGAAATTTGTCAATTGTTGAAGTCTTTTTGAAATTTCCCAAAATCCTTCTTGTGAAATCATACCTACACTCAATTGTGTTGGTGCTTGAAATGAGTTTACAAAAGTCTTGGGTTTACAAAAGTAGTAAATAAATGTCTAAAATGAAATTTTGTAATATCGCATTTTGAGTAGGAGTGTTGTCAAACATTGCTTGGACTCGCCGGTAGAGCCGCAAAGATTAATCGATTAGTTGTCAACTTTTAAATTAATCGCCAACTATTTTGATAAATCGATTAGTCGGTTTGAGCAATTTTTTAAGACAAAAGTAAAAATTCTTTGATTCCAGCTTGTTAAATGTGAATATTTTCTAGTTTCTTCTCTCTTCTATGACAGTTAACTGAATATCTTTGAGTTGTGGACAAAACAAGACATTTGAGGACGTCATCTTGGGCTTTTGGGGAAACACTGATCCACATTTTCACCATTTTCTGACATTTTATAGACCAAACAACTAATCGATTAATCGAGGAAATAATGAACAGAATAATCGACTATGAAAATAATCGTTAGTTGCAGCCCTACTCGCCGGTGCGTCTTTTATCCTCAGTGGGTTAAGAAATTATTTAAAATAGTAACATAGTAACACTGGAATTACAAAGCATACATAAAATAAACATGAAAGGGGGGATAACATGATAACATGTTACATTCAGGTCAGAGGATACATTGAAACAACTTCTTACCTTTTTAGTATTGGTCAATACTAAGTTCTTAGCAGAGGTCTTCTGCTTGAAAGACTGTGAAATAGGTATAACAGGATAATTAGGACCACTTCAAATGGTGCTGAATATTTCACCAAAAAACGGAAAGTTTGTAAGCATCAATTTTGGACCATCTTTTTTTTGTGTCGTGCATACAAACCTTGGGAATCTCCTTTTTAGAGATGGTGAGCCAGACCTTACGCCGCCGTGCATTCAGCTGCTCAGTAGTGAGATGTTTCTTCTTCACTATGGGCAGTGGAGCATCATGGGAAAACTTTGCGAAGATCTTGGTGATATAAGGACGCCCATCATCCAGAAACTCTCCCTCTCCCCGTTTCTTCTTTTTCTTCACCTTTTTCAATTTGGCTAAAACAAAGAAAAGAAAAGAAAAAAAACAACATGTGAATGATCAATATGAAAACTTTTCAACTATTCCAATAATTATTTACGTTTTTTTTCCCCCTTGCCCTTGGAGCATTGAATTTATCACCAATCTGGCAGATGTCAGCGATTTCTTTCTTTTTTGTCTTTACCCTTGAATTTCTTCTCATCTTTGATTTTCTTCTTCTTCGGCCCCAGTAGGTGGCGCTGTTGCTCATAGAAGTGGTCATGAGTAGAGAGTAGTCCAGTGCTGTAGTACTGATATTGGTGAAGCTGCAGGACAAATGTACACAGATGAAAACAAATACAGTCATGTCACTACAAAAAACATAATGTCAGAGATTTTTGGGTGTGGGTGTTTGTATACCTCCCGGTCAGAGTGGAACTTGCTCTGATGCTGCCTGGTGTAGCGATGTAGCCTGAGCATGTCATGCAGTTCCTCCCGAGATAAACTGAAGTCCGAGTCATCTGAGTCTGTGTCCGAGTCTGTGGTGTCGTCACTCAACAGGATACTCTGCAGGTGGCAGAGGAGGGGACATGGTTAAAGGATGCTGAGGGTCTGCATATGTATATATAGATATGTAGTGTGTAGGAAAGGAGATGAACATAGCAGTGAAAAGTTCTGAACAAGCAGTAAAATACCTTAATCCACTTTCTGTTCTTCTTCAGCTTGGAGAAATTGTAGAGGCTGGCTTTATCTGCCTTCTGGTCTGCTGAGTTGACAGTGGGACAAAAAAAACGTCACAATGTAAATGTGCATGAACTATATCTTGACTGGTGTCACAGCTAAATGACGCCAGTGAGGCTGTGTAGTAACATGTGAGTAAACTAAATATCAGTGTTGCTGTATGTATCTTACCTTCACCCTGCAGAAGAATTCCATTGAGGGGCTTGCCCTCTGACAAGCAGTCCTCTTGCTCACATGGCTCACTCTTCACGGTCAAAGCTGTATGCTGAGTGGCAGAGGGGTCCATGGATAGCGCTGTCCCCAATGCACCATCGCTGTCATCACTGTCATCACTAGAACATAACAAGTATGTAGCTATAAGCCCACTCATTGTATCCTTATCTCAAATCATTTGTTGGGATATCCAGAACGGGAACATCGGGGGGAGAACATTAGGTACAGTGAGGAAAATAAGTATTTGAACATCCTGCTATTTTGCAAGTTCTCCCACTTGGAAATCATGGAGGGGTCTGAAATTGTCATCGTAGGTGCATGTCCACTGTCTGCCTTTAAAATGTCCACCTCCACTCCATTTATTATCCTAAATTAGATGCACCTGTTTGAGGTCGTTAGCTGCATAAAGACACCTGTCCACCCCATACAATCAGTAAGAATCCAACTACTAACATGGCCAAGACCAAAGAGCTGTCCAAAGACACTAGAGACAAAATTGTACACCTCCACAAGGCTGGAAAGGGCTACGGGGAAATTGCCAATCAGCTTGGTGAAAAAAGGTCCACTGTTGGAGCAATCATTAGAAAATGGAAGAAGCTAAACATGACTGTCAAGCTCCCTCGGACTGGGGCTCCATGCAAGATCTCACCTCGTGGGGTCTCAATGATCCTAAGAAAGGTGAGAAATCAGCCCAGAACTACACGGGAGGAGCTGGTCAATGACGTCATGGTTTGAAATCATGCATGGCACGGAAGGTTCCTCTGCTTAAACCAGCACATGTCCAGGCCCGTCTTAAGTTTGCCAATGACCATTTGGATGATCCAGAGGAGTCATGGGAGAAAGTCATGTGCTCAGATGAGACCAAAATATAACTTTTTGGTCATAATTCCACTAACCGTGTTTGGAGGAAGAAGAATGATGAGTACCATCCCAAGAACACCATCCCTACTGTGAAGCATGGGGGTGGTAGCATCATGCTTTGGGGGTGTTTTTCTGCACATGGGACAGGGCGACTGCACTGTATTAAGGAGAGGATGACCGGGGCCATGTATTGCGAGATTTTGGGGAACAACCTCCTTCCCTCAGTTAGAGCATTGAAGATGGGTCGAGGCTGGGTCTTCCAACATGACAATGAGCCGAAGCACACAGCCAGGATAACCAAGGAGTGGCTCTGTAAGAAGCATATCAAGGTTCTGGCGTGGCCTAGCCAGTCTCCAGACCTAAACCCAATAGAGAATCTTTGGAGGGAGCTCAAACTCCGTGTTTCTCAGCGACAGACCAGAAACCTGACTGATCTAGAGAAGATCTGTGTGGAGGAGTGGGCCAAAATCCCTCCTGCAGTGTGTGCAAACCTGGTGGAAAACTACAGGAAACGTTTGACCTCTGTACTTGCAAACAAAGGCTACTGTACCAAATATTAACATTGATTTTCTCCGGTGTTCAAATACTTATTTGCAGCTGTGTCATACAAATAAATAGTTAAAAAATCATACATTGTGATTTCTGGATTTTTTTTTAGCTTATATATCTCTCACAGTTGACATGCACCTACGATGACAATTTCAGACCCCTCCATGATTTCTAAGTGGGAGAACTTGCAAAATAGCAGGGTGTTCAAATACTTATTTTCCTCACTGTACTAATGACCTGATCTAACTGGATGGTCTACAGATAGGATGGAAAATCGCTACAATGCACAGTGTTTTTAAATACATTTGGCTGCAGTTGGTTCAGCTTGCAACTCCATTTCAACAAAATTGCATTTACAGAACTAATCTCTCCATCCATGCATGAGCCATCTTCAAACTGCAGCACCGACTGAAACTGATCCGAGAATGTTCTCAGGAACGAACCTGAGTCTAAAAGCGACGAGTGTATGCCCGCCCGGACTCCACTTTGCCTGTACCTTGTGGTTATGTCTCCGTTGAAGATGGCAGCAGTCTGGCGCAGGAAGCTGTCCAACCTCAGGGATCTTTCCAAGCGCTGCAGGTAGAGAGGTTTGGCCAGGCCAGAGCTCCCTGATGCCCCAGCCTCCAGTCGGCCACCCTGCCCTGACGCCATGCAGCACAGACACCTCTGCCCAGCAGGGCAGCAACTTTTACTAAAGGGAGAGAAGCAGAGAGAAGATAAACATAAGGGATGGGCAAATGGCTCAAGGTCAGAATGAGTAGCACAGGACACTGTCTACTACAGTATGGGATGAGTAATGCTCTGCTGTTTTATTTATCTAAATATCATAGCAAGAACTGGAGGTAGGTGAAAGGATTTATAAATGGTTTATGAGAGGTTCATAAGATGTTGCTGAGTTTTGCTTTTATTTTCCCAATCCAGATTTTCCCAGATAGTCTGAAAACTAATTTTCCTTCTAGCCTGGTTCCACACCGCTCAATCACTGCCTACATCTCAAACTTTGTCATGGTCCTTTAGTCTAAATATCAGACTACTCTCTTTAAATGGCGGGGCATGAAGTACGGTAATAGCAGATAGTTCATTGAGCAAAAGTGGACCTACCTTTTCAGTAAGGAAAGCCATTGTTCTTGATTCCAAGATTAATGATCAATGATGGAAACCCCACCTACAAAACGAAAAGCCCACAGTAACACACTGATATCCACATGACAATAATAAAGTGTTTTTATGGGCTGTTGGTGCTCTTTCACATGTTGTGTTCTGTGCAATAGTGACAATGTGAATGCTCATGATTTTCAAGGAACTTTACCTACAATAAAATATTGTTTACAAATGTCTAAAAAATAAATAAAAATAAAGGAAACAGCTCCTGCAACATTAGTATATATTTAAACTGTACATGATTAGCTATCATGTTTATGTTATCTCTTAATTGAATAAATGCACTAGCTGTTAGAGTTGTTTTCCTCTTTATATAGCTAACATACAAGGCCATTATATTGCATACTATGTTCATATCAGTCCATTCAATTCATCAAAGGGTCAGATTGAACACGTTTGATTTCAACAATTCCGCTATAAATGTGACTGTGACTATTACCACATTGTCTAAGTTATCATTTCATTTCTGAGTGTGCAAGTGATTGTTCGGACAGTGACGATTGTGTGGTAACGTTAAACCTGTTCTCTGTAATTACTACTCATTACCTATTCACTTCACTTTCTGAGGCAACTTCACAGTCTCGCGTGTGAGGATGACAAGAACTAAAGCCAAGCAAGAGTGTGGTCCTCTTTTTTTAAATGAAGAAAAACTGAGAGCTGTGTTATTATAAATAATATGCATCTTATTTTGCTATCCCGTGATTATATTATGATTAGCCAGCTAGCAAATCCAAGCTGGCGTTAGCCAGGGTTGCTAGCTAACCTTGGATGAATTGTAGCTTGCAGGCTAACGACCGTTAGCTGCCTTGCTGTGTAAGCACAAGCAGCATTGCTTCCGATCACAATGATAGTAGCTAAAGGGTCAAGGTGCTTGTATACACGCACACTGACAGCTTACTGGTTTAGCTAGGTAACGCAAAGTCACACCATATATATAAATTAGCGTTGATAGTTGTTCTCCTAAACATCTAACGTTAGCCTTTACGACTGCCTCTATGCTATCTCTTTTCTAATGTAACGTTAGCTTTTCATTATAAGCTGATCAAACACCATTAATATGAAGTATTCAAATCGGCTCTGTCTCTTTAAGGCCACCACCTCCCTGCTGCCTTAACAATGTATTAAGATCGGATATTGGTTTAATAGCATTTTTTAAACAGGCTAGTGGCGATGTGGAGACAGCAAGGCCCGTCGCCCGCGCCTCCCGTACCCTTGTTGCGGACACGAGCGGAGACTCGGTTGCCTGGTGAACGAATGATCCCCATGTTTTAATTCTTTCTCCCTCCCGGCCATCTTCCCCCATTGCTCCTTCGCCATAACAACCACTATGGAGTCTCTCACCTCGACCCCGTGTCCCCCTTTTCGTCTCTCTCTTCGCTGCTGCCGACTCACGGTTCTCTGACTCCAAAATGGCGGTTTGAGGCGCCGAGCGAGTCTGTGAGCTTTGAGTCGGCAGCAACAGCAGAGAGGCGGCCACTTTCTGTTACTGAGAGAGCAGAGACACGACGCCATGGCGAGGGTACAGCAAGGAGCAGGCATTTTAATCAATCGCAGAGAGAGGGACGCTCGCTCATCGATGTCTCAGAGGATATGACTGCGCAAAGAAACCCCAGCGGTATCTTTTACTACTTTTGTAAGGTACACGTCCACCGTGTATATCGTTTTCGGCCGTATATGCACAACTAATACAAACGCATCGGCTAAATTCCGATGTCGATTAAGAGCGTCTGCTGACTGCGAAGATTACCGAGCGACGTCTGACGTCATCAGACGGGAACTCCGTTTTAGGTATGGCGAGGCAGTTGGGATACCCAGAGTAAAATGTGATTATAACTAAAAAAAAAAAAAAAATTCTGATGTCAAGCGTTGACAGAGAACTCTAGGATTATTTCAAAATAACATACTAATTTTTATGTATAAATGTATGAACGTTTATTGTCACTTATAATGGTAATGATTATGTGATACACACAAAACGTTTATCATGGGTCTGTTTTGGATCCAAACAATGCTTGCTGTCACATTGGCCTTAACTCAAATCTTCCTGTTAAACCACAGCTTACATATGTTGTTTTCTTTTAGGCAGCGTAAGTACGATCTTGTTCATGTCGTGCTTCAGGTCCCCAGTGTGCTGTTTATTGTACTGCTCATGGAGCTGTAGGTGCCATTCCAAGGAATTGTCATAAAAGGGTATAGATTTCTGTCAGTCCAGCTGATTGTTAAAATGATTTGTTAAATATGTATTACATTTCAAATAACAAGAACAATAAGTATATCCTTGCTGACAAGCTTTAATGTGGCACAATTCAATTGCAAAACTGTTAATATATGAAATAACAGTTAACAGATAATCTGCCCCCACATTAACTGTAATATGAACACAGAGTTGAGTGGAGTGGGTGAACTGAGCTAAGGAGACACAGACAGATTATGTTTCCAATAGACAAAACAAGAGCATAACCTAGATGAATAGTGCAGTTATATCTGATTATAGCTTTTGAACTCTTTTCTGCCATTATAATCAGAGGTTCAGGGTAGGGAGTTCAGGCTAGGGCTGCACAATATATTGTTATTTTTATCGTCATCGCAATATCAACTAGCGCAATATCCATATCGCGAAAGGCTGCAACATATCGCGATAGACACAAGATTTTTTGTGTTAGTTGAAAGAAAATATCAGTAGAAAACTGCAAATTAAAATGTAACGCATTCTTTTTTAAGTGGTGCCTTTTATGTTCAATTCAATGTTCAATAAAATAATGTTAGAAATTATTTCCTTTTATTTTTTTAAATTTAACGAGCAGTTTGTTGTATTTTAGCAGAATACTGAAAGCAGCAGAACTGAGTACACTTTAATATCTGTTTATTTATCACATGCGAGAACGTTATTGCGATATTCAACAACGTTATCGCATATTTTCCTCATATTGTGCAGCCCTAGTTCAGGCACATTGTATGCACTTTAAGACCCTGCCAATATTTTACATCACCACATCATCTTGTATCATTGCCCACTATGTCCACCTTTCCCTAGACGTTCCCATACAAAGTGCAAAGGTCTTTAACTCAGCTTCAAATACTGCCAACAAAAAAAAGGGTATTCTGTAGAGAGATACATTTTTCAAAGTAGGCACTACCAACAGGTAATCCTACGGATGGTGCAGTTTTCATTGACATACAGTATAAGATGATGGGCTCATCTTGTGTCTTTTCACATTGAGAGGCCTCATTCATAGCCAGCTGGATTTTTCCTCCTCAAATTTCTGTGGATCAATGAAAGGCTTGTCGATGGACTTGATCATCAGTTCGCCGCAGTACACGCATTCAGACGCAATTATGTCATCCATGTCTGATTTTATCTGCTCGTGGCTTGTGCCTGCATTGCCCTTTCCCAGACTGGAAGTGTCTCCTTCGTCCTTGGGTGCCGGGCGGTGGCGTGACTTGGACGATTGCGCTGTTGCAGCCAGCTTTTTCTGCAGCTCCTCCAGACGACTCTGCTTATAGACCGTCAGGTGAGGGGTCACCTCCTAGAAGACAGAAGAAGAAAAAAAAGGGACACATAGGAGTTATTACTATACAAACATAGTTAAGGCATCTTTAAAATGTATAATTTGAGGTAAGTTTAAAAAATGATACTACTATGAGTTACTAGTTACTAGTACTAAAACAGAGAGAACATACTGCATTGACATTGAAAAAGCAGTATGGAAGCAGCCTTGGGGAGTTACCTGGAACAGGCAGTCATAGTGGAACATGTGTCCACATAGGAACAGATAGAAGGGCCTGTTGAGCAATGGGAAGTCACAAGAAGCACACTTTTCTTGGGAATCCACTACGCCATATTTGTTCCTCATTTCCTGGATGTCTTCTCTGATGCGTTTGGCGCTCTCCGTGGCCTCCTCCATTTCCTGCTTCAGCTCCTCGATGTGCTGGTTGTACTCCTCCAGGGAGCTGCAGATGGCCTCCTGAGAAACCACAATGCACAGAGGATAAAGTACAAAGATTTGAAGAAATATTCTATATTTTGTGTTTGTATGTTAACCATACATTGAGCATACTTTCATCCATTGTAGGTGACACCCAGGTAGTCAATGAAATGGAGAATAAGAAACTAGAAGCATTATTGTATTATTTATTTGATGATGTGTATTTCTTAGTAATACTAAAAAAGAGAGAGGAGATACTTTGTTGCAGACCTTAAAATGGTCAATGGTGACAAAGTCTGGGAAGAAGGGCAGGATGTCTTCGATCTTGAGCAGGTTGCAGCTGGACAGACAGTTCATGGCTTTCTTCACATCTTTTTCCTCCTGCACCACATGCCGGGCGATCTTCAGCCAAAGCTTTTTCCTCAGCTCCTCGTCATCTTCAGGCAGGTCCGCACATGACTTGGCCAAGTCTACGTCTACCTACGGACGATAAATACAGTGCGAGTCAGTGGGATTTTGTCCAATTCTGTCAAAGATTGATGATAACAGGATTTTTTTTTGGGACAATAAACTGGTGAAATATTTATTCACAACTATAAAAATACAGATTCCACAGTGGCTGGATGATTTAGATAATATGTTTTGGGTGGAGATGGGGCAGTGGAAATGACACATGCCTTTGTTGTGGGACATTCGAGTCAACCAATGTGTCCCTGAGCAAGACAGTTAACCACTAGTTGCTCCAGAGGCGTGCAACCTCTGACATATATAGCTTTGGATAAAAGCGTTGGCTAAATGACATGTAATGTAATGTTTTGTGACTGAATAGTAGTTATTTACATGCAATGCTTACTTGTAAAGCAAGATCCACAGCCTCCTCATACAGTTCCATAATCTTATAAACCAGGACACAGGCTCGGAGGTAGCCATTTTCTGCACACAGCCTGAGGGCGTACTTCAGGTCATAGTGGATCTCTGAGGCGTGCGTACCTGCCTGCTCCAGATACCACAGCAGAGAGTCCGGCTTGTACTTGGCATAGAGCGACAGCAGGTAGTTATGGATGGCCTCCTCTGTCACGGTCAGCTCGTACACACAGAACTCCATGTAGCGGATGGTTTCACTGATCTGCTGGGTGCTGCCCATCTGGCTGTAGTTCATCAGAGCTGGGATGAGCTTCTTCGGGTCCAGCCGGTTGCCCATCTGAATCCACGCATCGACCACTTTTTTGGGAATGTGCTGCATGAGGACGGGAGAGAACTTGTAAAAAAGCTTTTCATCACAGTGCTTGGAAAGCACGTCCAGGGCAGCGCTGTAATCGTCATGTTGGCAGTAGTGGGATATGACTCTCTCATAGTCCTGCATGACGACTGAGAAGTAAACCATGTCGTCCACGTTGCCGTGGCTGGCCAGCAGGTCGTAGATGGTGCTGCGGTTGTTGAACAAGCACTCCTTATGCTTGGCGCTGCTGAGGAATTGGCGAAACTCGTCGCGGGTCTCCTGTAAGATGACGCTGTTACCATCGCTCTCCAGCTGGCCGAGCCGATTAAGGTAGAGCTCGGCTAGCCAGGTGACCAGCAGGGTGATCTGCGTTCTCTCACTCGGTTTCAAATTATTCAGTTTCTTCAGTAAGAACTCCTTTAGGGCTTCCTCTTGTTTGGCTTCAATGAACTTGAGCGCTATCTCTTCAAAGTAGTTCTGTGTCAGCGCATAGCACTTGGCACTCTCAAGGTATCGTTTGTTCTGGAAGCAGTGCTCCGCCTCCTTGGCCAGCACCATGTCCATGCACTCCGGCCGGTCACGGCAGTACTCCTTGGCCAGGTCAAATTTAGTCATGCTCATGTACATCTGCCACACGTCCCTGGACTCGCGCTGGATGTGATACCGGAAAACTGCCCTTTCAGTGTAGATCCACACCAACCCACCTACTGGGTCCTTGATCATCTTCTTAAGGGCGCCAAATTTATCTGGGAACACATCCTCATATACCACCTGTCCGTTCAGAGTGCAGATGGCCTTCACTCGGTCATGGAGCAGCAGCAAAAAGTGGAACTGCGTCAGCACAATGGAGATGGGCTTGTTGAGACTAAGGTCAATGTCCGCGGTGTAGTCCCACACCTGTTTCATCGCGAGGGAGAAAATACGGAGAAAGTATGTGACACATAAAGACAAAGAGAACAGAGGTAAATGTGGTGAGGGTAGAACTAAACATTATTGAGAGATGCATTACTTTGAGCTTCTAAAGAACAAGACCTATTTAAAAGAAAAACATTCTCACATACAAAGATATTTACCTGCACATCACTCAGCAGGGAATCAGGCCTGACATAGTCCAGCTGACCATAAAGAACTCCATTACCCATCATCCAGGCGAACGCCTTAGGGCAGGTTCGGAGCTTTGAGGTGTAGAAGGTGATCTTGCTGTAGCCCATGTTGGCTGGGAACTCCTGGAAACTGGGCAGCAGGTCCTGGTTCTGGCTGAAGATGGAGCTGAAGCCTTGCTGCTCTGACCCCTCAGCCACCTTACCCACAAACTGGAACAGGCGTTTGCGGGTGGTGGCGATTATGAAGTACTTGTTCTCCAGGCCCCGCTCCACCTCCAGGCAGCAGACTGGTGCAGGCTTCCCATCCTCGTCCACAGAGTGGACCTGTCTCAGGAAGAGAATATTATTGTGCAGTTGCATGCCAAGCAGAAGAAATAAAAAGGTGTAGGTCAGTGTTTTCTACAGTAGTATAGACCAACCTAACAGTTCCGCTAAACATAGTATATATGCACAAAATAAAATAAATAACACTACAAATATGGGATGAACACGCACTGACCTGTCTGAAGTATTGATCTGGATTAGTGTTGAACAGGCTGCCTTCAGTGGCAGAGATCTCAGCCTCAAAGATAATGCCTTGACTGGTGCCAACCAGGATGGGTCCCGTGTTGGTCTCGTTGCCCAGCAGCTTGTTCCAGCCCACGCTCTCGATGAGGTGGCCTCTCCAGCGGGACAGACTGCGCACCTTCTGCGTGTTCCTGTTAAGGTACAGACACTCACTGGTGCTCAGGCAGATCAGCAGATGGGAGCCTGCAATGGGAAAATATGGAGGAGGATACAGCTGCTGCTGTTAATAAGTCATAACCATAATACTGCCACAGTAATCTTATACATTATATAGTAGCATATATTTTCAGGGCTTAAGGTGTTTCTGCAGTCTCTCAGACATTTTAATTTATTCAAATGTACTGGATAAGAATTAAAAAAAAAAAAAAAAAAACTGTAAATAAATGGTGTCATGTAGAATGCCTAGCAGCAATCAATATACAATATCAAAGACAGTTTAATCACAATAAATAATATGTAAATTAGTGATCTAAGTAAAGCCTATGGGCAATGTTTTGAATAAGCATTGTGTTTTTTCTCACCGGTGGGGTCCAGGAACAGTCTGTGCACTTTACTTTCATCTTTCCTTCCCAGTTCAATCTGATTAGGCTGATCTGGCTTGGCCAAATCAATCCTGTTACAGAACAGAACACAAAACATCAGTTCAGCATCTTGTATCAGTAATAACAACACTTTGAGAGGCTGCAATAAACAACAGCTAACAGCAGAGGAGTACAAATCACAGAGAGGAACAGCCATTAACTCAAACTAATCCAATCCAAACCATACAAACACTAGTGACCATTAACAGCGTTTTAAGTGCTTCAATGATAGTGTCATTTGCCTCAGCAGGGTGTCCTTTCCCAGACTCATGCATAGCTGATTGTTGCAGACAACAAGATGGTTTATCCTCTCAGGCGGTGTAAAATCGATCCTCTGCTTGTTGAATATCGGTTTCTCTTCCTCAAGTCTCACATTCACAAAACCTAACGTTAGAGAACAAGCACAGCGTAATGTCAGTGAAGGCACTGCGTCAACAAACGACTGCAATATTTAGGTGTGTGCTTTAACATTCCTTTAAAAAAAAAAGTAATAATAACGTTATAGCATCCTTGAATAGCGAGCTGGCTACCTGAATGTGTTATCCCGATGTTGGCTGTTGACAAACGGCTGTGCTGCTGCGCACTTTGCCTGGTGTTCTGCGAGTCCTCGTACTCATCAAGAATTGAAGCCATGGTTCTATGATTGTATAGTCCCACCTTATTCGACTACCTTTAAATGAATGCTCTACATATAGCTATAATGACTGGCGAAGAAACAATCCTATGACGCCATGACTAAACAGCTAACGTTAGCTAGCTAAAACAACTTCTACCGGTTAAGGGCACACGAGCGTACTTCCTCTCTCCACATGGGTCTACATTCAGAAGCAGGATCTGGAGTATAATATATTACGCTGCGGTCAACGTGAATATATGAAATTTCAGTCATTCATTCTATCATAACAGCTAGCTTAGCTTCCGACTACACAACACAGGGTGGGCACGGATAATCAGGTGACACACGGAATCATGTGATAACATTTGGTGTAGTGTTCATGTTAGGCGCTAGGGGGCGCAGTCGCAGTCCTGAGTCCGTCCAAACTTAGAGTGAGTGGTTGATAAAGTCCATGGGTTTGTTATCATGAAAATTTGGTAGCGTTTAAAAATTATTATAGGCTAAATAAACTCCTGTGTGCCTTAGTTACCATACTTTTACACTTAGTATTTTTTGTTGCACCATAAAGTTGTCAAATTGTATCATTGATTGTAAAGGATATGTAGCCTAGGCTATCAAATGTTTTTATTTTATGCCTAAATATTTTATTATGTACAGGCTATAACAATAGCCTTGCATCTATCTATCGATCTATCTATCTATCTATCTATCTATCTATCTATCTATCTATCTATCTATCTATCCATCTATCCATCTGTCTATCTGTCTGTCTGTCTGTCTATCTACCTAGCTTTAATAGGCCTATTTCAATTCAATTCAACTCAAAGGGGCATAATAGGCAAGGGAAACATACATTTAGCCCACGTTGCCATAGCAAGTGTGAAATAAAAACAAAAAATGTAGTACAATAAGTACCCTACAGATCTACTAAAATAAAGAAATGTAGCCTATATACAAAGCTGCAAAATTGTAATCAAATATAGGTTATAAACGAAAATAGGTTTTAAGTTTACCATAAAAATACTAATAGAAAAAAAAAAGATTTTAGGCCTACTCTTAAAAATATGTATAATAGTCCATACAGATAAGTATTTTATTTAAAAAAAAAATAGAAATGTATTTAAGGGCATCTGTTCTGTATTTAGCCTAGGCTATGTCTATGTACTGCACATTGCAAATGATCAGTAGGCCTACTGGAGTACACATACACACACACAGGAGTACAGATATCTATCTATCTATCTATCTATCTATCTATCTATCACAATCTTTTCTTGGTGGGTGTGTCTATGCAAATCACAACCTGGAGCACAAACTTCCCCTAAAAACGTCCGGCCCCACACATGTCGCCCGTCAGTCAGAACAGGATAGGCAGCCTGCTGGTATGTGACAGACTCTACCAAGCTGACTCTCAGTAGCATAGTCTCTTAGTCAGAGATCAGTAAGGAGGCGAGTCTGCATTCACAAGTTTTGTGTTCGGCTCGACATGCCACCTCGAATGGATTACTTTTACCACGAATCCCGAGTCCCTTCCAATTGCGGGCTGACCCGGGAAGATGAGCTGGAGCCCGGGGTCATCAGCTGTATGCTGGTCGGAGACGGAGCCGTCGGGAAGACCAGCATGATTGTCAGCTACACCTCCAATGGATACCCGACAGAATACCAACAGACCGGCTTTGATGTCTTCTCTGGTTAGTGATTGTGGACTTTTTTTTTTTTAAGAGTCACTAGTTTTATTAGGCTAAATAAAAATTTATTAAAAAATTAAAATTAAGAATGGCAATAATTTGCATGAATGCTGGTGTGTTTGATTTGGTTCGGTGTTTACTGACACATGCAACACTTTTTTGTGTTTGTCATTTGAAGGGTTTAATTTAAAACTTGTAGTCTATATTGTACGTTTTAATGTGTGCATGTTATATACTTTATGTGCAATTTTGTAGTTTGAAATATTTCTTTCTTTTAAATTTATAAAGTGAACTAAATTGATACTGACTGATTCATGTCACTGATTTTCAACAGGTCAGGTCCAAGTAGAAGGATCTCCAGTTAAAGTTCAGCTTCTGGACACTGCTGGACAGGTAAGACTATTTTTTTGTCAATAAGAAATAATTTAGACAAATGCCACTATGTTATTTTTATAGGGTATTTTTTTGGTGTTTTTGTTGTAGTCCCAAATTCTAATATATAACATAAACCCCCATTCTTAATATAATATACAGATTTTTTTTATGTCATGAGAGATGAACTTTAAAGGTACACTTGCTTCATCCAATATGTGACTCAGTGACACCCTGAATGTTAATAGATGATCTTTTCCTGACACTTTAGTGAGTCATTCTCTTTAATGTCTGAACATAGTTTGATTGACACTAACCTTTGCTTTCTGTCTTCATGATCCTTTCAGGAAGAGTTTGATGGATTCAGAGCTCTGTCCTATGCCCACACGGACGTCTTCCTCCTCTGCTTCAGCATGGTCAACCCCACCTCGTTTCACAACATCACCAAGAAGTGGGTTCCGGAGATCCGGGCTCATAATCCGTCCTCGCCCATCATTCTTGTTGGGACTCAGTCGGACCTCTTGCTGGACGTGAACGTTCTCATCAACCTGGACAGATCTAATGTCAAACCTATTCTTAGCTCCCGGGCCCGGAGCATGGCGGAGAAGATCAGGGCTACAGACTATGTAGAGTGTTCGTCACTCACGCAAAAGAACTTGAAGGAGGCGTTTGATGCGGCCATCTTTGCTGCCATTAAAAACAAAACCCGCAAGACTAAGAAGAGGAGGTTTTCTGACAGACGCACTAAAGCTTTCTCAAGGTGCAGCTGGAAGAAGTTCTTCTGCTTCATCTGAACTCAGAAACAGACTGCTAACCCTGTGGGTTGTGGACTAAACTTCCATTTATTTTAATCATTTGATTTTGTTGTCACAGTTCTGATCTGTGGCAGTTTAGCATCCTTCCCTGTTAAGTATTTGGCACATTTTACTCTGGGATGCCAAATGGTGCAAGGGGAAACAAAACAGCTCAGTGAGCATTGGGAACTAACCCCTGTGGAGGCAGCAGAGAGGATTGTGGGTCTTGTTTCACACTCCAGCAGACAGTGTTGTTTACATTAAATTCAAATGTTTGATTGTTACAGGGTGATAGAAAAAAACCTATGTTGCATATTAAATCAAAGTGTGTGTATGCTTTAATGTGTATGCATCCCTGGCGAGCCACTTGAGAGAAGAAGGGCAGTGTATTGGAACATATTAATGTACAGTCACAGAGAGAAAGCCCAGGCCATCATGTAAATGTTGTGGATTTGCATGCTGAGCTTTGCTACCAGCTGCAGCCTTTAATGTAGGCGAGAGAGAAACAGAAAGTAACCGGGTCTGTGTTTAAACTGATGGGCGTTAGCCACTTCTCTGTTGTATTCTTGCTGTCTGGCTACACCAGCCTATTTATATGCGGCAGCTGCGAGTTCAGATTGCAGTGCGAAGTGCCACATTGTTACCTGTGTGTGAAAGCTCCCCTGGCTGCTTTGGGCTGTTTTTTTCTCACCTTTCAAGCTAATCGACATCGTATCGCCCCTGACATTTCTCTTTAATTGGAATTGTATCAACCGATTTAACATCTATGGAAACACAGCAGGATGAGAGTTGTGACAAATCAGAAACAAATGCATGTCTTAATTCTCGGATTGGCATAGGAACTTTCTAAAAATTCTCTTGTCCGAGGTGAAAGGTTGCACGGGAGCGGTACCCTTTGGCTTTTTGTCTCTGTCTCCCTTTAATCTGCATCTGAAAGCAAGCACTGCAGGGGTCTTGGCTTCCTCCCTGCGGATCCTCCCACCACCACCGTCAGCCTGGCTTTTTTAATTTACCCCCTCTTTGTTTACATGCTCAATACACTCCTTATCTCCTCAATAGCCTATAGTGTGTACAGAGTTAGAGGACGCTAAACAGCCTCTGCTTGAATGTAAGTGTAAGGTAATACACTTTTTCAAAGCCTTGTGTCTGTGATGTATGTGCTAAAGAAAATCAGATTTAGATTTTGCACTCCAGTGTGGCGATATCTAATGGCTATACCAGTGACCAGAGCCAGGGATAGACTTCACTATACTTCTTGTGGAAGTTAGCTTAATATATATGCTATTCTGTTTGTTAAAACAGGTCATTTGTCAAATGTATGTATATGAAATATTAGATAAGACATGGATTTTAAATGCATTAATATACTCCACATATGTTTTGTTACATTTTGTATAATCTCGATTTACCATCTCCTTCTCTAACCTATGTGTTTTTTAACACGTGGGAGTGATGTGATGCAAATAAACAAAGTGCAAATTATATCTTCTGTGTTATGTGTATTTTTAGAACAGCTTGCCTGCAATGTCAAAACCGTGCAATTCGCAACCGATGACCTATCAAGTCTGATAGGGACCGCTTTACATTCAGGGAAGAGTTGTAAATAAAAAAAGATGCCCTAAAAAAGCAGGGAGCACTGTTCTCTCTGCAGGGAGTCTGAATAATCCTCATCAGCACTGAGGGTACTTTTCCTCAACCATCTATCGGTGCAGGGATATGTTAAGTAACCTCCAGCCTCCAGCTGGGCCTCGGCTCGACCAATTCTAATGCAAACCACATGACTGCTGATGGGGTTTGGCAGCGCCATGCTGTGACTGATGGCTGTGTCTGATTTTGAAAGGCCATAGACATGAGAGAGTGTTAAATTCACTGATTCAGAAGAAACAATGACAATGTGCTGGTTTATCACAACAATGGAGTGGGCACATTGTTTATGAAACTTGTCAATGTTATTGACATTTGTCTGAAAGGTGTCACCGTGAAAACTTGTTATGTTCTGGATTTAGCCTGAGTTAGAGAAAAATACAATCTCTGAATGGGACAAAGAGAGATATAAAGAGGGGTTACAAAACACTTGTGGAGCTGTCATTTGTTCAGAGTAGGGTGGATGAGTCACAGATGAGCGAGAGGACAAAAAACACACACTCACCCCAATACATTAGCAATCTGTTTGCCATTAGTCAGTGTGCCTTCCGTCATGCAGCCATGTGTCAGTGTTCTGTTTGAACGGCTGTTATCAATGGGTTAAAGTGGGACATCCTTCGTCTCAGCCAAATGAACTCGTATGGAGGGGTCACTGAGAGGAGCCAATGTGTTGGCATCCGCCACCGCTTCTGATGCAGTTGGACCAATGAGGAACTTCTATTTGACCCTCAGGGACCAGTTGGTGCCAGCCATGGCAGTTTGGAAAGCTTGATCCAAGAGGGATATCAAATGTATATAGGGATTTAAAGCTGCTCTAATCAATATTTTAATATCAACAGTGGGTGGATCAAATGATGTTTAAAGTGAAAGGGGTCGCTTGTGGTGATGGACAAAACAAATTATCGCTCCCTTTTTAGCATCTTTCAAGTCATAGTTTATAGTTTGTTTTTATAAGGCCCTGACTTACTTGCAATTGCTTACTCTTACCACTTGTATGAGCATTGTTTCAGACGAAGTTGTTTTAGAAAAAAGGCTCTTAAAACCCAGCATCAAATGGCAGGCAAAGCTAGAGACTAGCTGGTGAACATAGCCAATCATTTAACGGCTAAAGGCCCCAATAATCCCCTTTAGGAGTTTTTTTATGCATTCGAATAAATGCTAACATTGTCTTCCCCAACTGGCCATATATACAGCTAATGCAGGTTTAAGGAATATTTTTGGTGTTGTCCCATTTCTTTGGTTTCCCCTTACCAATGAGGAACCTCAGCCTTAATCCCAGCAAGTCATATTCTACGGTGCTTAACCATAACCTAAATTCTAACCAATGGCTTAACCCCAACCAGTGCTAAACACCCGTTCATTACCAACTTGGGTCTTATTTTTTTTTAGTTTTGGCCATTTTTCCTATTAGTAATAATAATATATTATTTACCAGGTCACACAAACACCAATTTAACCCAATGTATTTGAGGGAGAAAACACAAGACAGGAAAATGGTGAAATTGTCACCCAAACAGCCATCACAATTTACAGGTTCAACCTTGACGGACTATGCCTACTGTAGTCGCATGCAAACTGTTTTTCAGTGGCAGGAGGGATTATTTCCAACATTTCAGGTGTGCCTATGTTCCATTTGACCTCCAAATGTTTACAACTTGTCTGCTTGCGTTTCTTACCCCATCAGGCTGAGTTGAGTTGACTGACTTGTTGCAGCAATGTTGCCGAAATCTCAGCAATTTATTTGGTGAGTGTGATGTTATCATGGCAGAGAGAAATGATGTAACACAATTACAAAAATAAGACTAAAATCAGAATTAGCTGGAATGACCCTGTAAGTATGAACAGGCATCTTTAAGCCCTCAGTTGTTTAGAAGGCTCAGAAGGAGCCGAGGGAACACTTTGAAACATGATCGCTGTTAATCAAAAGGTTAATCCTGTTGCCGTTGCTTTACAGCGTGTGTCTCTGTGTTTTACAGAAAGTAAGGCATGTTCAGCTTTGTGTGAGGGCAGGTGAAGGCCAGGAGCACTATGGCTATTTTATAACAGCTTGAAAGGCAGCATCCCTGGGTCAACGCAGGCCACACTCAAATGTCATGTCTTATTTATGACTCTTTTCCATTCAAGCTTGTTTCCCATTTTTCGTTTAAAGGACAAACAGACACTTTGCAAGGTCCTTCACATTAATACAAACAATATCAAATATGAAACATTTCCTATCTAAAATGCACAAGGTTATACACTCGTTAACAGATGATGCAAACACAGACACATACAGGTTGTGCAGTCATACTCATTGAGCAATCGTGAATGTGGTGTCAGACAGGTTTTAGGTTCCCAGGAGTGCAGAGAACTGTTCCTCCTCCTCTCTTTCTCTTCTCATGGTTAGTCATCTATTTTTCTCATCTCAACACAGGGCTAGTCCTCCTCCCAGGATCCCCTGTTTTTAGCTCTTGTGTCAGGAGTAGTCAACCAGCTCTTCCTCTGGCTCACAGCCAGTTTCACTCTCGCTGGGTTTCACTGTAGTCGAAGATTGGCAAGGAGGCCTGGGAATCAGCAGGTGCACCGACAGGTTTACCTGGCCCAGGACAAAGCCTATTGGCTCACTACTGCTGCTTCTCGGTCATCTAAATTGGCAGTTTGAACAGTTATGCTTTGGGGAAGACTTGGCAGCATCTCTTTCACACATACAGAAAACTTATTTTTATTAGTTATTGTTGTATTTCCCCGTTTGTGCGTGCATGTGTGTTTGAGTTTGTGTGTGTGTGTGTGTGTGTGTGTGTGTGTGTGACATTATGATTGGGTGGCAGAGTTCAAAGTTAAGATTGAAGGCATAAATGACAAAACATGTTGCCACTTATTTATTGCCACCTTAATATTTTACCCAACAGAGCTGTGGCTATATAAAATGTCAATTGTACATTTCATATTACTATTTCTCTATTTCTTATGTACATCACTTATATGGTTCATTTGAATAACAAAGCCAACTGTAAGTCACATCTGTGCCAACTGTGCAGGTCTGTTGATTGAAAAAAAACCTCCCATTATTTCTGTCATAACATAAACTGTCAGTTTCGGTGTCAAGCAAAGCCAGTGAGAATCGTCCCAGTTCCCGACTGTGACTGTGCCTGGAGGCAACAACGATTATTTCTGTCCCACAGTCAACAGTGCGCCGCCATTAATCTGTTGCAGTGGAGTAATACACAGGGAGGTTAATATGCAAACAGCCTCCTACACTCGCAAACCAGGTCAACAGTGGACAATCACAAGCATTTGCTCATTTTGCAGGACACTTTAATTTTACTTTCCAAGGGTTTGATATACACCTGCGTCATCCAAAGCATTATCAGATACACTTCTTTCTATTGTATGCTGTCAGTGTCATCATGGACATAATGACCGTCAATAACCACATATGATCAAAGTCGTGCACAGCTATAGTACATGCAGCTTTTGAGATGAAACAGATGAAGGGTGCATTTCACAGTCTGGGGACGATGAGGCAATTAGCATTTCAAACAGGCCGTCTCGGGGTTCATTATGTCAGTGATGACCCAAAGACATCCAGGACATTATCAGGCTCTCCACAGCTCAGATGGGAAGTGTTGTGTTTTGTGTTGTAAAATGGGAAAACTGGTGTGTGACGTGTGCTGTTTTGATGTGCTTTCAACGAATTCACAATCATATCGTGACACTGATTGGCTAATTACATTTATTGTCCCAAACACGGATTGGCAATGCAGGCACATAAAAAGAAAATACACATAAAAGTGACTGACAGTACAATATAGGCAAAAGGAAGCGACAGACAGATGCAATACACACACACACACACACACACACACACACACACACACACACACACACACACACACACGCAGTGTGTATGCAAGTTTTTGTATAAGCATAGGTGTAAAACAGAATACAGCCGTAAGGCTGATAACAGTACTATGAAATTCAGCTGCAAAGCTAAAGTTGGCAGAAATGAGTGTTTGCACCACTGTTTTAACTCATACAGGTGTGTTACAAAATGACAAATTATTGTTTAATTGTAAGACTGGTGACTCATAAGGTTGCTGCCATAGCTACTAGTCAATGATGAGATTTTCTTGTTGCAAATTTAAGCCCTAAATTATGCTATCATATAGATGATATTGCAATTTCTTTATTTTTGCTTATTACGTACATACAGTATAACTCAGTGCTTTTGTTTATTGTGAAATCATCATGTCCTGTTTATTGTAAGTGCAAGGTTTTCTCTTTGATGAAAAACTGACATCATCAGAAGAAAGTCTGAGTGATGGTTTACTCACTAAAAGTGTCACAATGTTTTCAATGCACTGTTCTCTTTTCAGGACACATTTCCTGAAGATCACCGGTAAACGACTGTATTATCTTTCCAGAATAGAGAGAGTAGGAGTCATCTGTGTCAGATCCAGATCTTCACACCTTCCTTCTGATTGGAATTAAAAGAGTCGACTGCTACCTGTTGTGAGGAGTGACACCACAAGGCATCAGTATCAAGTGTAAAATACACATTGGTTGTGGATTAAATAAATACTGTATTCGCTTTTGTGACAGAAGTCCAAATGTAAATTTAGATTGTTAAGAACATTGTGATCCTGGGAGTGATGTTGGCTGATTCACTTTGCCTTTATTAATTAACCAGGCAAGGAATTTCTCTGAAAAATGTCATATAAAATTAAATTTTTGCACAATTGCTTCGGTCGGGTAATCCAGTATTAAAGGGCATATATTGAAATATATTTAGGTTACACTGAAAATGTGCTGGGTGAGTATTTGCTTCTCAATTGTCCCAAAGAGCTATCTATATGTTGTAATATCAAAGGTAAGGTAAATTCTAAAGTAAAGATGGCCCCTCAAACATCATTGAGTTTGCTTGTATGCAGTTTATTGAGCTGCATCCTAATCTGCAGCCAAGCTGGAGAAGAGATGGACAGATAGACAAGTAATATTTGTTGTTATATGTTCGAGAAGTGACAGTTAACCTTCGTTTGAAGCCAACACTGAGTGTAATTTGCATGGGAAGTGTGTGATTGGATTGGTGGTGAGTCTGTTTATTAGGCGTGTCCACGTCTGGGAATCAAGGGGGTGAGGTGTTCTCACAGTGGCGTTGGGGGAGGGGGTAAGGTGAGGAGAAAAGCAGGGGCTGTTGTGACATCCACACAACACACATGGTGGCAGCGAAGCAAGTGTGGACATGATGCAAGTCGATACAACCCTTATTGTCTCACGTACCATCTCCCACATGTGTGTAGACACACACACAGTGTTATGGGTTTATGACAATAGATATTGTGCGTTTCAGTCAACTTTCTGAGAGATTGATAAGATGTGTCTGGACTTGTTCAGTAGAGAGTGGCTGGTTGCTGTCCGGTTTCTCAGAGTACAGTAAATCGGCTTACTCAGCCTGTCTGTGTCGCCATCAAAAGAGTGTGTTGATGGGTGGGGTTTCACATTTATATAAATCAGTGCAACCAGAACATCACCAGACCTCTCAATATAATGACCTAATATCACTATAAAATCAGACTAAAAGGGTGGGAGTCAGTAGAGCTGTTCCATTTACAATGAATTCTGTTTTTACATCTAAACCTGTATTGTTGTTATAATATGCTAGCATGGGGTAGAGGAAATATCAGATCCTTAAGTTATTAGTTAGGAGTAATTTGACATTTTGGGAAATACGCTTATTTACTTAAGCTGAGATTTAGATGAGAAAAATGAGAACATTTATACAGAGATAGTTAGAAGGTCTAAGTGAATAAGCAAATTTCCCCAAAAATGTCTATTTCTTTAGGTAAATGTAGAAATATTACAATGTAAAATACAAGTAAAAAATCAAATCAAAATCTTACTCAACAAATGAAGTATGAGAAAAATGCATTATATATATATTATATACATTATGCATTATAATAGCACCTTTCATGGTAATATACAGTATATACTATATTAACACTGATGCATTTATGTGCAAGCAGACTTTTTGTGGTAGTAAGTTGAGTTGGATCTGAAATGTTGGGAAGTTTAATCTCTAAAAACCTCAATGGCATTTTAGTCTATCTTAGAAAATAGTTAAAATGAATTGATTTGCAATGTAAACAGGTTAGAATACTATGACATTACTGGCAGATTTTTTTTTAGATTCTTTTCTTTTTATGAGAAAATAAAGTAGTTAAAATGGCTTGATTGTTTTGTTTAGTAGGAACAATAATTTAAATGCTGATAAATTATGAAAATAGCTGTCAAAAGTAGAATATTTCCTTCTGAAATGTAGTGGAATAGAAGTATAAAATATAAAGTAGCATAACAACACTTATGTACAAGTACCCAAAAGCTGTACTTAAGTAAATGTGCTTGAGTAAATGTATTTAGCATTGTTGACTTGTCATACAAGAAAGACCGTATAGAGTCGCAGCTCTAATGTGTTGCAACATTTAGGCAAACAGTGTTAATTTTTTCCATGTCAACACAACTGTATTGACGTAAAGCGAAAACAACCTCAGGAAAATAAGAAGAAGCTTAAGCTGATGATGTTAATAAAATGTAGCCGACCAAAAACACAGCAACACTCCTGCACTGAGCCAACTGCGTTGCTAGTTTAACTGGTGAGAAGTCTTTAAATTCAGCCTGGTCTCACAGAATTCCGTGAAATGATCACAAACTGTAAACACACCGCATTACGTGGTGGTGGTGGCATGGAATGTGTGAAAATTCCGTGTGGCCACCACGGAAAACAGTGCCAATGTAAAGTCAATGAGAAGATGACGTAGCATTAGGAGCGACTACGGTAGCGAGTAGTATGAAAGCCCGAAAATCTGCGTAAGGAGGTTGGTTGGGGTAGGGGATGGGTCAAACACAGGACTTTCACCCAGGAGACCGGGGATCGCGTTCCTCGTGTCACGTTTCCTAAACCCGAGTCCCATTATTGTCTTCCTAAACCCAACTGTCCCGTTGTTGTCCCACGTTACATGGAAACGCAAGCCCACCCACAACCTTTTCCTTAATTTAAGGGGCCTTGTTCATTTAATGGAATTCTTCCCAGGGCCCATTTTTTTGCGATTCCGTGAAACTGCCACAGATTTTGAGTTAAGGGGCCATGTTCATTTCATGGAATTCTGTGAGATCAGTTTGTTAAATTTGATAGCAAAGCTGTTCAGATGCAATGTTTCTAATCCTTCGAGATACATGAATCTTTCAGGACTGTGCAGATGTGTCATGTAATCATGATGTAACAGAAACTCACTGCAGGGCTTCCCAAGAGTCAAGATAATGAGACAGCAAGCAGGATAACCTTTAGGTTATTTTCCAGAGTATGTGGCCTTCTCAGTAAATCTAAGATTATATATATATATATATATATATATATATATATATATATATATGTAAATCTGATGTCAGAGAAGATCTTGGAACACCACATGTGCATAGACATATACCAAAAACTTAAAGTAACATTACATCCGCTCAGCTGTATGTCATACAGAATCATGTACAGTATAAATGTGTGTAACCCTCGGTCCAAACTCTATCATAGGAGTCTGGAACATCTACAAGGTCCATCTTATCTGTTACCTCTGGCACCAGAGACTCCCAACATAAAGCATGCCAAAGTGTGAAGGACCTCTGAAAATACCAAAACCATGACAATACACAAACCATACATTTCTTCATGACAAATTTTTCTACCACACCTTGTATCTTCAAAAAAAACAATGCATGCACTGGAAGAGAAGTAGAAAAAGTCTGAGTGCTTCCTTAACCCATTTGTGTTCATTTAGACAGTTGTTTTCCTTTAAAGGTGCCCTGACACACAAAACCGGTTTTACTTGTATTTTTGGAAATATGTTCCATATGGTCCATATGTGTGTGAAAATGAACTGCTACCTTCTCTGTCAGCTCTAGCCACCAAAAAGAAATTAGCGGAGAAATCAGGCCAATTACAAAAGCTGGTCAGTCTGATGTGGCGTTGCCTGAGTCTTTGCTAAAAGTATGATTTCCATGATTATTTTATTATAAACCAGATTTATAGTATAAAAACAAATATTGTGAATTTATCAATATGCTCAGTTCTCAGAGCAATTGCATTCAATTTAGAAACAATGCCTTTAAATGAGCCGTCAGGACTTCCTTATTGTTATTATGTCACAATTATACTATACTTAGGTAAAAAGTGCCACTATACTGTGCCGTTACAGTCATTCCCCAGCTGCAAAGATGGTGCAGAGACACCGAGAGTGAAAACAGATATATTCATACAGACACTATGAGGAAAATAATGCAGGGTTTTTTTAACATTAAAGCATGTAAACATGTTCCAATAGAAACCCCAAATGCATACAGTTTGATTTCTTTATTTGAAAGGGGACAGTGAACATTAATCAACATTAAAACAATGTAAATGTACCCGAGTTAGCTCAAAAGTGCAAATTTTCATCGGTAGTCCCGATACATACAAAGTGTGAACCTTAAAAATGACCTAATAAAGTATAAATTATAATTATAATTAAGTTATAATTCATTGGGATTATGTTCTAATCCTCGCTCACTCATCCTGTCCATTGTCTGTAACGTGATGTCATTTCACGTGTTGAGCGCGTGCCATCGGTATGTGGAAAAACCATGGGGGCATTTGTTATCAAGTGACAAAGCATCTTTAAAATTCACATCTCTGCAACAGCTGATTACAGAGCAGCGTACTGCACTTATCCTTGACACAGATACAGTATCAGTGCATGCCTATCTATTGAAGGCATGAAGGAAACATCCCTGTCATCATTATACCCTTGTAGATGTCTAGGGGAGTTTTCAGTGTTGGGATGATTCACAACCAGGCTTTAGAAAAGGCATTATAGCATCAGCAAAACCATACAAGTTGGTGCTGTTTGTTTGTGGTCTTTAGCATGAAGACTCCATAAATAAGAAGACCCCCCTATAAATTTGTTTATCAATGGCCCTTTTTCAATGTATTGCCTTTAAAGTTGTATGCAAACCACATTATTTCTGACTCAATCACAGGTCACAGACATTGCGGCACCAATGCAAATGAAGAAACGGAGGAGCTGTGGTATATAGGAATGGGAATAGAATGGGAATAGAGCAAAATAATGAGGGGGCACACAATGTTAGGAAAATCAAATCACTTATTTCCAGACTGACTAAAAGCACAAATATGACCAGAGGGTTTAAATATTGCAGTTTAGACCTGCCTTCATACATACACACAAAACCACACAAGCTCATATACACACACTCTTTTCTCTCTAAGACAAAGAGAGTAAACGGATGTGTGTTTGCGGCCAGCTGCCCTGACAGACCTGTGGAGCAGGCTTCTCGCTCTCTTATCGGCTACCAGCTGGTCCGACTTGATGTTTGTCTCACTTACCTCACACTAAACAGGTGACGCTAGCCAGGGCGTGGCCTGAGAGGAGTCAGTTTCATTTGTTTCATTGTAGTTTTTTTTTTTTTCTCAATTATTTGCATTAAAACTGACTGTCAGATAAAAAAAAACTTAGAAGGAGGGAGCTTGGCTGTCACCTTGCCAAATGGTAAATGTACTATGTCGTTAAAAGTTTCACTGAGTAACAGGCTGGTTGAGGTAAAAAAAAAAGCTTGGGTAAATACATTTTGGCAGCCTCAACACTGAGGTTCAACACAGAGCACAGAAGGAGGGCAACACCGGACTTTCCTGTCCAGGGAGGAAACTGGTCGCTGAACAAATAACAGCTCAAGTCTTTCCCTGAAGAAAGAAAACTATAAATCACATTGGTTGCAGAAACCAAAAGCAATGCGATGCCACTGCCTTTAGTTACAGGGTAGATGGATTAAATAAATATCCTAGTCTTTTGAGCATAAAGCGATACCTAACAATAAATTTGACTTTTTTTCCTCAAGGTCCTTGTCAAAGCCTCAGAGTGGTTTATCAGCATTTTATGGTCAACTCAGACGAATATTCCACAGTTATTGAGCCATTTATTCATAGTATCCATGTATGACAAAAACAAACATTGCAGGCAGCACACCCAGCTTTAATTTGAGGAGACGAAGGCAGGACTTTTTATATTTTAAATAGGAGATGGAAGGGACGTTTTTGCAAGCCAGCAGCTTAAAATTGAACGTTTGGTTTCCTATTGTGGACTTTTTCTGCAATGAGCTGTGGCATCTACAATTTACTTTTAGTCGTGTATCATGTTAACAAAAACGTTTCATTGACAAGTGTGCTAAGACCGGTTCTGCAATGCCACTCAGCAGACCAGGCGTATCCCTCAACTTGCAGCCCAGTCTTATCTGCACTTCGGTTGTCATTAATGTGAACACAATCTAGTTCAGTGTGGAGGGGCTGAGGACTGTTGAACATGAATAGATTGTTTTCTGTACACTGCGCTTCTATAAATACTAATGTGTATTGTTATGTGTTAGTAAAAATCTGGACATGTCTATGGACAGTTGTTTTTACTATCTTTTTTTTTTTTTACAGCCAAATCTACAACATTTTAAAGCACTTATTCTAGACATTTCCCCTACGGTTTGCTTTCTCTTTCAGTAATAGGCTGCATTAGTCCGTCCACCCATTTCTGTGGACGGAGAGGTGATCAGATGCATTTTGAACATTGAGGGAGAAGAACAATAAGGTTCTGCAGTTAGAGTCCCTGAGGTAAGCTCCAATGACAAACAGTCAGGAAAATGATATGGAGCCTAACATTATTATTACCTGCCCAAAATCCCCCAAAATGTTGATTTTCCTCCAATAACTTTTTAACTTGACATACAGATATGAAATCCTGCATGGAGAAAATGGTTTGCAGGGTAATATGTAAATGCAGTCCCCCAGGAGGATACACTCCCACAACACAGTTTATAGTACATGTGTTCAGCAGAGGGAGAATGAAGCGACTGGTAAAACTCTCTCTGATGTTACCAGCGAGGCAGGGAGGGATTTTGAAATTCAAATCTAAACTGACATCAAGTTACACCGGCCTGTATGGACCGGTACGTCGAGTGGATAAACCGACACATTTCAAACAATACCATTACGCTTCCTTCCTTCCGCATATGTCAGCCAAGAACTCCCTACACAAGAACAACAACACAAACAAACACTGACAAGTGCCAAGCCTTTGCACACTATTCATTTATTTAACCTTTATTGGTGTATGCATATACATTTCTGTTATATTCATTTAGTCAGACCTTTCATGTACCTTGGAGTAAAGGCTAAATACAGAAAGATTTGTGACTTACATTTTGGGAAACATTCGCTTTCTTGCTGAGAGTGTTGACTCTCCTTTTTTAGCAAACTTTGCTCACACTGTACTGATACACTTTATCTTGATACTACTTCTACTTCCTGTTTTTACCTGCACTGCTGTTGCAGTCTACATACAGTATTTCTTACAGTTTACCAGTCTACTACAGTAGCATATATTTATATTTTATATTCTATTATATTCCTAGATTTTAACTTCTGCACTATTTTATGTCTTGGATTCTTATTTTTACTTGTGTTTTTCTTTAATACATTTTGTAGGAGCATTGTTGGGGGGAGCATGAGAACGAGAATCACATTGCCAACAACTGCTCCACCTGTTTTGCATCTGGAAAATAAAGACTTGAAACTTGTTTGTACTGTAAATATGAAGCTACTGTCAGCAGTTGGTTAGTTTAGCTTAAAAAAACTGGAAACGTAAAGAAATGGAGGGAAACAGTCAGCCTAGTTCTGTCTAAAGGTACAATGGGTTAATTAAGTCCTTCTCAGACGTATAATAAAGGTTAAATGGTTAAAATGGTTTATTTGTGTTACTCAGCAGTCGGTTAGCTTAGCTTAGCATACATACTGGAAGAAGACAGAAACAGCTAGCCAGGCTCTGTGGGAGGTAATCAAAATGTGCCTACCATTTTACAAGTGGTTATGTGCTGCACTATTCCTTTAACTTACCTCACAACCTTTGAATGTGTACACGTGAGTGGGTGTGTGTGTGTGCACTGCAGGCGGTAAAAGGGAAACTCCCCATCTCAGTAGGGCTTCTCCAATCCCTCCTCTCCCACTAAACCATGAGGTTCCTACACCCAAAACTCCCTAAACTGATTTTACACATCTACCGCTTGAATTACACAGAACAACAAAAAAAAATTAGGCCTACGTTGAACACACATTTAATGAAAACCAACAGGAGTTCAGTATTTATTGCTGGGTATTTTTAAAGTTCAAATCATTCACAGAAATACTGGAGGTGAAGCACAAAAATAAATGTGCAATCACAGCCACAATAAACGGAGGTAATTAACAGTCCACACCTCTGAAGAAAGCCTCACTGTGCTGAAAAAACCTCAACACTTTCGGGTTCTGGTTTATGAGGCCTATTCAGAAGCCCTGGGGTGTCACTCCCAGGTTTTCTCCTGGGCCTGGTTTCTGGCTATTTCACACCTCCAGCAGGGACTATTATCCTGTCAAAGGGCTTCTCTTCACATCAGCGGAACGCTTCGCCCCAAGAAAGTCACACCCTCCTGCCTTGTTGGCCGGTGGAGCGTGGAGTTCACACACTGGTCTGAAGATGGTCATCGACAATTAGAATGGATGGGGGAAAAACAAGGCCTGGAGGTGAAACACAGGCCGAGTGGGGTTGAAAACAAGGGCTCTGAACCTTAAACTGTGGGCAATAGAGACTTATTAAACTTTCTTTATTATTAATTAGTTACAACCAGGAAGCATTTTGAGGAAAAACATTTTGCTCCAGGCAGAAACTAATAAACACACCCTCTATGCTTATATTGTCCTCACCTCAATATATTAATATAGCAATTTATTTAAGCAGTGTAACTCTACAGTTAGCACTGGGCACATAGCTCCTTACTCAAAAACCATTGCTTCTATGTCAAAAGCGCTTGGTTTTTAAAATGAATAGTGAAAAAAATACATAATGGATAAAAAATAAAGTTGAGCAATAATCTAAGACAAGATGGGATTTGTTGCATCATACTTCTTACAGTGACAAGGTAAAACGTCAGATCAGCACTTCCATATTTGAGGAATTAAGGGCTTATCAAACTGTAGGGTCATTCCACTGGTAGTAAATATTACATTCTGATCTTGATCCTACATAAACTGTCATTTGGTCTGTGAGGTAACCTTGAGTAAAATTTCTAAAAAATAACAGGTCTGGTATATTGACAGTCTCAAGTAAGATGACAACTAAGGTCAACCTGAGCAACTAGAGATGAAGGTATATGTACAGACCCTTTCCAAAAAATTAGAATATCATGGAAAAGTTTATTTATTTCCATAATTCCATTCAAAACGTTAAACTTCTATAGATTATAGATTCAAGGCCCACAACTTAAACGATTTCAAGTATTTAGTTGTTTATTTGTACATAATTTGGGCTTCCAGCTCATAAAACCCACAAAAACAGAATTTCAAAAAATTAGAATACTGTGAAAAAAATCACCATAAGAAGGACTGGACTGTTGGCCAGTGGTCCAAGGTCCTCTTTTCCGATTAAAGTAAAGTGTGCCTTTCATTTGGGAATCAAAGTCCAAGGGTTTGGAGGAAGACGGGTGAGGAACAGAACCCAAGCTGCTTGAGGTCCAGTTTGAAATATCCACAGTCAGTCATGATTTGGGGTGCAATGTCCAGTGCAGGTGTTGGTAAACTCTGCTTTCTTAAATCCAAGGTCACCGCATCAGTCTACCAGAAAGTTTTAGAGGACTTCATGATTCCTTCTGCTGAGGATCTGTATGGAGATGCAGGTTTCATCTTCCAGCAGGACCTGGCCCCTGCCCATACCGCCAGAAGCACCAAAACCTGGTTTGATGCCCATGCTATCACAGTGCTTGACTGGCTTGCCAACTCGCCGGACCTAAACCCCATTGATAATCTATGGGGTATTATCAAGAGGAAAATGAGGGGCACCAGACCCAAAAACAAAGAAGAGCTGACAGCAAGCATCAAGTCTGGGCTTCCATAACTCCCAGGCAATGCCACAGGCTGATTGCCTCAATGCCACGGCGCATCGAGGCAGTGATTAAGGCAAAGGGATTCCCTACCAAGTATTGAAGATTGACGTATCGTTTTGAAAGTACCATATTTTGATTGATTTGATGTGATCCTAAGTAAATGGTGATTTCTTCACAGTATTCTAATTTTTTGAAATCCCGTTTTTGTGGGTTTTATGAGCTGGAAGCCCAAATTATGTACAAATAAACAACTAAATACTTGAAATCGTTTAAGTTGTGGGCCCTGAATCTAAAATCTATGGAAGTTTAACGTTTTGAATGGAATTATGGAAATAAATAAACTTTTCCATGATATTCAAATTTTTTGGAAAGGGTCTGTAGTTATAAGGAAGTGAAGACATACTTAAGGAAGGTGTGGATGTTTATGTTTACTAATGTATTGTACATTTGACACTACACATTTAACACAACTATTTTCATGTTAGCGTTATGCTACACAGGGTTAATTAAAAAAGTGTGTATTGTTTTTGGTACATCTTAAGTGCTTTTGTCTGAACTGATTCATGATTCTGATTTCCAAAAGTTTGATAAGTGTGGTACTGCCCCCTACTGGGGAAGGAAAGTAAAGCTCCTCAAAAACATTAACCCCAAGCATACATCAACTTAGCCTCGTGAGACCGTCCTGATCTCGCGAGCTTCAGTTTTCCAAATGCGAAGCAATCCATCTGGCGGAGTCAGGTTAACATCAACTACCAGTGATGGAAAATATTTCAGTAGGAACAATATTCATTTTGTTTATCAAATGTATTTTTGTATAAAAAAATACAGTGTAGGAATGCTTGTAAAATACAGATATCGGCATTATTAGTCAATTGAAACTGTTAAAAAGGTAATGTCTATCTTTAAATACAATGCCAGTTAAACAGTTTGGCTCTTTAGATTTAAAGAAGTAGTCTAACACCAGTGCTATTTTCACATTATGCAAGTAACTACACAACAAAGTATAACATATTAAGTCATTGTGACAGCAGACAACAGGTCACATTCACATTCATACAGGCGAGAAAAATAATGAAAAATACACTGTACATTAAATCAAGATGTACCAAAAGAAAAAACTACCTGCTTTAATCAATTGAAAATAAAAATGACTTAAAGAAATATTAAAAGCATACTGCATGACCAGAAACACCGCTAATGTAAGACTTGTATGTCATTAGCACTTTGAAATAATCTCCTGACAGCTTTTGTAAACTTTCACTAAGCAGTTCAGCCTTGGCTTCGAACTCTGAAAAATGAGAAAAGAAGGTAATTTAGAAACAGATTACTGTGAATGACACTGTGTGCATTAGAATTCTATACACAGGAAGTAAACAAGAAACAAAACACAAAAGCAAGTTGCTCTATGGGATATGCGTACACCGTGCATTCAACCTCACCTGAAACAATGGCACAACACTTGACACTGCATCTGGATCTGAAGGCTCCTTCAACAGCACACAAAGGTAGTAGATGATTTGATGCTGAAATAAAAGCATTAAACGTCAATGCGCTCTTCCTACAAAAAGCAGAAACTGGCGTAACTGTAGTATGAATAATATAGAATAACAATGTTTATAATGCAAATGTCCTTATTCACCATGTAAATGGCTTCATTGATGACAATGTCCTTGATCTTGCTCATCTCAATGAATGTGGTGGTCTCGCGGCCTGAGGCGTAGCTGGAGGACACCTGTATGCCTAAGGAGCCGATGACAAGCAGGGACTCGTGGTCTACCTTCACAAAGTGGATGTGAAGCATCATGCCAACCAGGGTGATGAATATAGCACTGGACAGAACAGCTGTGTTCTACAAGAGAGGAAAGACATATATACACACACGAAGATCTTGCTATTGTTAACATGTTCATATGAATCGTTATATACCACTCAAAAACAAAAAGAATACTCTGATCATACACATTTACAGATCAAAGGGGAGCACCACTAATATTCTCTCCACTAAAAAGTATGACAGTAATAAAGATTTAGAACATTGTATAATTAGCTTTTACTTAATGCTACGTGTATAGCAAACTATAACAGAAACAGCGCATTTTGTATGCTGGAGTAAAAACATGTCACAGTACAATGATGTAACACTTGTGGACATGATTTTAGTCTAGTATTTAGCGATCTTGACACAGTGATTCAGTTGGGAGGGACTCATTCGTCTTACCTCTGTGAAGAAGAACACAGCGTACGCCAAAAGCCAAACGCAGCAGGTGTACACCATCACCTTGCCGATGGACACTTTGGGGACGCTGACAATGAACTCGCTGCAGAGGCTAGAGTGACTCTGACAGTCCAGAGATATGCTTTTGCCATTAATGTCAGTGAAGGATTCGTCTTCCATCATGAACCCAACAAATACCGGGAGAGTAACGTGAGAGGAAGAGCGAACTCGCAGAAACAGTTAGCTTAGCCAGCTAGTTAATACTGAAGACCGGTTAACATTGAATTAGCTTTGGCTATCTGTGAACAGGCAAGGTCAGTCGCATTTAAAATCATGAAGTAGTCCTTTCTTAGACGGGAAATTATACATGCATAATTACATACATACATAACGTTACATACATACGATGCTAAGTTAAATATTATATAAGAAAAAAAGTGAGGCAAAAATACTGAATACTCGCAGGACAACTGAATTGATGTCACAACAATCAATTCTCACATTAGATGCACTCGTTACATACACCGGGTTGTTCGGTTGGATGTTGTTAGAGTAACTAAAATAACCGTCGTTCTGCGTGTTTACAACATCAATGTATTGGTTAACAACAACCAAAGTGAATTAAATATTCAATTTACTTAGTAATAAAACACGTATGACGCCGAAATTAGTTGTAACACGGTGTGTACTAATATCAGTTGCTATCTCCGTCTAACTTTGTAAGCTTTGGTGTACGCCGGATACAAATACAAGTGAACACAGCAGCTGGAAGGTGCAAAGCATTATGGGCAACGGTTAGTAGCATCGTCTTCATCCACATTTATTTGTTTAACTAGGCAGGTAGCTATTGTCAAACTACCTTTAGAAACCATTTCAAGAGTATGAGTTCGTGTGTGTACTATCAAATAGTTATAATTGCGATGTAATCCTCGTCTTTCTTTGCAACTCCCAAATCCTGCATTTCCCAAAATGCATTCTGTTTTATGACTTTTGAACTCTGGATAAAAACAAGCCGATCAGCTGATGTAAAAGCAACAACATCTACAAGGGTCTGACACAGAATAGCTCAGCTAGCTAACCTTTTCAACAACGTTTGCTATTATGTGGCAGTCGGCGGTGTGGTGCTAGACAGTATACGTGTCCAGTTTTAGACTGTTGAGGCAGCATTTTAGTAAGTCGTCGTCCGTCGGACTGGAAGCCACAGCTAGGTCAGTCGATAGAAACGAAGGTTGTTTGTTTCTTCAGTGTGTCTCTTTGTGTCGTTATTGATTGATAACATAAACATAGCTATTTATTACTGAATTTGAGAACGTATTTTTTTATTTTTTAGACACGACGAGCATACCGGGCTACTTTTAAATAGCAACGCAGCATCGACAACTAAGCAGCAACATTACCAAAACAAGACAAGAGATGCAAGGCAGCTTCTGTTAGCTACACTAGCAAACCGTTGTGCCAAACATAAAGTAATTACTATTCTGAACAAGTGTTTGAAATTGCTGCCTGGTCTTGCTTTACTACCGAGTGAATACCCTTAATAGTAAGCAGTAATTGGATCCTCGGCTTAACATCATAATAGGCTACTTTATGACAGTGTGAGTGAAATGGCTTTTGGGATCATTTGAACAAACAAGGTTACATCACATCTGGTCGTAGGCATTTGCTTAAACGAGTCATTGTGTCTTCCGCTGCATTGCCTTTGCAACCCTAGTTACTCTCACTAAGCCCCTGGCCTGTCGGCTTTGAGATGAGCGGTCAAGGTCCAGCTGTAGATAAAGGAATGAACACAGTCTTAGGCTGTCAGGAGAGCTACGCCTGTGGGGGCTCCGATGAGGCTGCCTTTGAATGTGATGAATGCGGCAGCTTGCAGTGTGCCCGCTGTGAACTGGAGCTCCATCGCCAGGAGCGGATGAGGAATCACGACCGGGTTCGGATTGCACCAGGCCACGTTCCTTTCTGTGACTCGTGCAAAGGGGACAGCAGCTGCTCTTACAATGGTGGACGGCTCCGAGCGCTGGTGCGCTGCCAGGGTTGTAAGATCAACCTGTGTTTGGACTGCCAGAAACGCACCCACAGCGGAGTCAACAAGAGGAAGCACCCTCTGACACCATACCCCCCTGCCAAAGCTCCCCAGGATAACAGCCCGGGTGCTGGGGAGTCACAGATGGAGATCCTGAAAGGCGAGCTGGAGAAGGTGTGCAGCTTCCTATTGGTGGACGAGAGGGAGGAGATGCAGGTAAATATCTTTTTAAAGTCACGTTTTAATCATTTGGTAGCACCTCATCGTGAGGAGGTTATGACGATGATGGGGCTGATCATGTGTGGATTCTCAGGTGAAGGATGAGGACGACTTTGTGAGCAGACTGGGCTGCAGGTCAGACGAGCTCCTCAAAGTGGTCTCCATCTTTGGAAACACTGGGGAGGGCAAGTCGCACACCCTGAACCATACGTTTTTCCTTGGACGAGAAGTGTTCAAGACCTCACCCACCCAAGAGTCCTGCACTGTGGGTGTGTGGGCGGCTATGGACCCTGTACACCGGGTGGTAGTCATCGACACAGAAGGACTGCTTGGGGCTGGTATGGGACTAACAATGGATTAGCGTATTATCACGAAATAAACAGGGTCTAGTGGGAAGCTGTTTTTCTCAATGAACACACATTTACCACTGCGTTGTTTTCACTCTTCAGGAGCTAATCAGGGTCAGCGAACACGCCTGCTCCTCAAAGTCCTGGCTATCTGTGATGTGGTCATCTACCGAACCCATGCCGACCGTCTCCATGACGATCTCTTCAAGTTCCTTGGTGATGCATCAGATGCCTACCTTAAACATTTCACCAGGGAGCTGAAAGCGACTACCACCCGCTGTGGTCTGGACGTCCCGTTGTCCACTCTGGGCCCTGCTGTAATCATCTTCCATGAGACCGTCCACACCAAGCTACTAGGATCAGGTACCCTTTTTTCCTTTGTTGGAATTTAATAAACATGACTGGGATAAGATTTTTTTATTTTTGAATGTTCTTTCTCCTCTCTGTGACTGTTTGTTCTCCGTCTCTAGACAAACCATCCGAGTCGGCCGAGCGTCTTCTCCAGGAGCGTTTCAGGAAGCTGGGTCTGTTTCCAGAAGCGTTCAGCTCCATCCAGTACCGTGGAACTCGAACCTACAACCCTCCCACAGACTTCAGCGGCCTGCTGCGCAGCCTGGAGCAACAGCTGGACAACAACACCACCCGCTCGCCACGCTCTGCCAGTGTCATCTACAAGGCTCTGCAGGTAGTGATGCTTGATTGTACGAAGAAGTGCGTATTAGAATGTGTTATTATTTACTATTGATTGACCAATAATTGGCCTGGCCGATTATCGGGGCTGTTATTGGGCAATTTTGCAGATTATCTGTATCAGTGTTTTATTTTACCGATAACCCATAAAGTTAATTAATTAAAAAGGCTCCACTACAGCTCTCTGAGCAGTCTGCAAACAAACTGTTAGCATGCTAAAACTTCAGGAAGCTATTTTAGTTTTTATTTATTCATCTTTTTTGACTGTGTATTATGTTTTTAAAGTTTCAGTTTTATTAAATAATTGCTTAAAGCATTTAAACAAACTTTTGTGTTGGAAGTTTGTAACATTCCAAAATGTCAATTTTGACTAAATGATCAACATATTTACTGTAAATGCATATCGGTTCCAAATATCAGTTATCGGTTTTATTAACTAATAATAATAGGTATCGATATCGGCCCTGAAAAACCAGTGTTGGTCGACCCCTAATATTTACAGTGAACGTTACTGACTCTTCCTGTCCCTCCATCTCCTCCCGGCTCCTTCCCTCAGGCTCTGAGCGAGCGCTTTAGCGGGGAGATTTCCGAAGAGTACGTGGCCAGTAACTCATTCTTTCCAGATGAGTACTTTACCTGCTCTAGCCTCTGCCTCAGCTGTGGGTACGTGTCTCTCTGGATCTATAAATGACAACATTGTTAACAAGATAATTATGAAATGAATAAGTATAAGAATAAGGAACAGTGTGTTTTTTTTGTGAAGAATCAACATTAATACATCCCTTAAATATTCTGGCCTTTGTCTCTGACTTTCAGTTCAGGCTGTAAGAGAAGCATGAATCACCTAAAGGAGGGACTCGACCACGAAGCCAAACACCGCTGCCGCTACTCTGCACAGTATGACAACCGCATCTACACTTGCAAGGCAAGTACAAGTCCAAAATGCCAGATATGTACAGTATATGTTAAAGTATTCCTGCTTGACTAGGTTCTGAATGTCTGTTCTGAACTTCTCAGGCCTGCTATGAGGGCGGGAAGGAGGTAGTAGTGGTTCCCAAAACGACGGCCTCGTCTGACTCACCGTGGTTTGGCTTGGCCATCTACGCCTGGTCTGGGTGAGTCCAGCTTCAACGCAACCATTTGGAAGATGACTGGAAATGGCTTTCCTTTGCGAGCACAGTGTGATCAACCTACTTGTTAGTTGCTATTAGTTCACAATTATAACAACAGAGCGTGCATAGAGAAATGTATTGCAAGACCAAGAGGCAATAGAATCTGTCCCCTTCATACTGGAACTGAGATTTATTTTGTCTTTGTCCAGGTATGTAATTGAGTGCCCCAACTGTGCAGTGATCTACAGAAGCAGACAGTACTGGTATGGAAACCAGGACCCAGTGGAAACAGTGGTTAGAACAGAGATCCAGCACATCTGGCCTGGGGTAAGGCCACAGTGGAACAGCCTAAATGAGATTCTGCCTAAACCAATTAAACAAAGTTGCAAGCCAAGATTTCAAAGGTTTTAACTTGAATCAATGTTGTCACATCTATTGCGAGCTGCATGTGCAGTATATTCTTGCAAGTCAGTTGTACTGTATGTTGATGCCCAGAAAACTAATGCAAAATGTGGTTTATGACCTTTTTCATGAAATCCTGATGACGTATGCATACTTAGTCAAAAGTGCTGAGTATAGAGGCATAAATGCCAAGCACAAATAATGCTACTGCCTAAATGATTGGATTTCTGGCATTCTCTGTGGTGGTCAGTTTTCAGTGACGATGGTTAATCGCACACTAAAATACTCTACTGTAACTGTGTACTGTACACAACTCTAAAATTAGGATTATATTATAAAATTAAGATTATATTACAATATATAGTTACAGTATGATGCGGGTACAACGGAAAGTGTATTAATTTGTATCTTTTTGTATGTTCTTCTCTTCTTGCCTTTCTTTTCAGTGTGACGGTTTTTTGAAAGACAACAACAATGCTGCCCAGAGGCTGCTGGATGGAGTCAAATACATTTCTCAGTCAGTGTCTGAACTCAGCGTCAAGCCTGCCAAAGCAGTCACCTCCTGGCTTACCGACCAGATCGCTCCCACCTACTGGAAACCCAACTCCCTTATCCTGGTACGTGTCTAAAACTGCACAAAATGAACCATTGCATTGATGCGTCGCGATGCGGACGTGGATGATTCTGCATCGATGCAGTGACAGACAATAACCGATTATGATGTTGCTCGATGATTTTGATTTTCCATTCGCTGCTTTTTTAGGTTTTGCCTTTTGTCCGTTGTCTGCTGCGTTCAGAACCATGTGTCGCAATATATAATACATGTGAGGAGGTGGCGCATCGCGATATCGAATCATTGACAGGATAATCGGAATCAAATTGAATCGTGAGACCGGTGGAGATTCACACCCGTAATATAGGGCTAAATTCAGAGAATTTAACTTTTCTTTCTTAAGAAATTACGCAAACCGATTAATCGATAATCAAAATAGTTCCCGATTCATTTAATAGTTCACAGCTGATCGATTTATCTTTGCAGCTCTACACTGAGAGTGTAATTGTCGATTCAAGAAACTGAACCGAGGGCGACTGGGTAGCTCACCTGGTAGAGCGTGCGCCCATATACAGAGGCTTAGTCCTCGATGCAGCGGTCGCGGGTTCGATTCCGACCTGCGTTCCTTTGCTGCATGTCGTCCACCCCTCTCTCTCCCCTTTCACGTCTAAAGCTGTCCTATCTAATAAAGGCCTACAAATGCCACACAACAAAAAATCTTTAAAAAAAGAAACCGAACCATGAGTACATGCAACTTTGTACTAGAGTTTCACTTTTCTTCTCACACATTCCAACCTCAGACTGCCAAGAGAAAATAAAGTCCACTAGAGTCCATGCGTCATATATTTCCATCAAATTCAACTTGGTACACAGCTCAAGCTCGGGGGTTTTGCCTTTTTACTTCACGTATTTGGCTTTTCTAAGTGGACCCCCAGGAAGACTAGCTGTGCTTTAGGGCCCAGCTCATAGAGATCCTATAATAAACTAAATTCAACTGTGTAACAGTTAAATGGTAGTTTCTGCAGAATCAGCTGTCAGCTTTTCAATAATTCAACAATTTAAAACGGAGATTTTCTTTCAAAGAGGGACGTTTGTTCCTTAGATGCAGTGGTGAGCGAAATAGAGATCCTACTTCCATTGAGAAGCAGGGCTTTACCCACGACAGGCCAACGGACAATGGATGCCCAGGCTGTTTATTTATTACACACCTGTGAAACCAGACATGGTGTTCCTAATATGGACAGGATTTGATGGTGAAAACCCCCCAAAAATCTTATACTCTATGGAATTCTATTTACAGTGTGACAACTGGAAGTACTGTGTATACCTTGTTGCTGAAATGTGTGTGTGTGTGTGTGTGTGTGTGTGTGTGTGTGTGTGTGTGTGTGTGTGTGTGTGTGTGTGTGTGTGTGTGTGTGTGTGTGTGTGTGTGTGTGTGTGTGTGTGTGTGTGTGTGTGTGTGTGTGTGTGTGTGTGTGTGTGTGCGCGTGTGCGCGTGTGCGCGTGTGCGCGTGTGCGCGTGCGCGTGTGCGCGTGTGCGCGTGTGCGTGTGTGTGTGTGTTGCAGAAATGTCATAAATGTGGGGAAGAGTTCCAGCCCAACGACACCAAGCACCACTGTCGGGCCTGCGGAGAGGGCTTCTGTGACCCCTGCTCCTCAAAGACTCGTCTGGTCCCGGAGAGGGGCTGGGGCCTCGCACCTGTCCGAGTCTGCGACGCGTGTTTCCACAACAGGGGAATCCCAACCGGTAAATCCCTCTCGCAATATTCAACGTGATATCAGTTTAAACGTTTGTGAGTGCCTGATTTCACGTGTGCATGTTTCCCCTTTTGCAGAGTTACTGGATGCCGCCTTGGAGGAGGAGGGAGGCACCCTGATAGCCAGGAAGGTTGGGGAGGCGGTTCAGAACACTTTAGGAGCTGTAGTCGGTGCCATCGACATACCTCTCGGTGAGCATTACATCCGCCGACATGATGATCAAAACAACACAAACAAAGATCACTTCTAACTGAAACTACCCCAGCTGTTGATCAACAGTCATATTAACTAGGGCTGAAAGAATAACTGCGTTAGCAATAATATATTCAAAGAAGATTTCTTTTAAATCGCAAAGGCTCGAATCAAGCGTCAACCTTACCTTGACAGAGCCTGACGCTGCGGAAACTTTAGTGTCAAAAAGGAACAGTAACTCAGTTGTATGTGGCAGTTTTGGCTTCAAAAAAGAAGATGCGTCAGGTTTTGTGCCAAAACTGCCTCACGCTTAAAAAAATAACCGCATATCATATAGGGGGGGGGGGGGTAATAAATCGATACAGCATGGTATGTTTTCCGTGGCAGTACTGTATCGATACAGACGCCAAGTATCCATCTATTATTATATAGGGTGAGGCTATTTGCATCCCTGGTACAGTGAGCAGTGTATGCTATTCGTACCCTGGTGCAATTATAAATTAATGCTATTCGTGCCCTGCCGGTGCACAGAGCAATGTGTTCTATTAATACCCCGTCTGGCACAAATATCAATGTATGCTATTTGCACCCTTGTGCATTTACAGTACCTTGGCATATATTTACACAGTTATCCATACTACTCACGTATTACTTTTTTGGAATATTATCGCCCTGACATTCTTACCCTAACCATAACCAATCCCACTCCTCTTGCCTAAACCTAACCAACCCAACCAGAGCAGGCATATTCATGAGTCTTCCCCTACCACCCTGCCAAAACAATTTTGCGTTCGCGGGCCCTGACTTGCGCAAGTGCACGCAAATTATCCAATCCAAAATTTAAAAAAATAAGATCGCCTCACCAGGGAATCAAACTCCAGACTCCCCGACCAATGCTCAGTGTTCTAACCACTCACCTAACAGTTGTTACAGCCAGATGTACAACTGTTTACCACGTGGTGTCTTCAAACTTCGGTTGCTAGGTAACCATACTGTATACAAAAAATAGGTACTAACAAACTAACGGATGTATGCTTTCACCGAAGACAGAAAGCGCAACTGTAGTATCCATTTTCCGCTAGAAATTAAATTGTTATAAACTTTAGAGACAAAACTTTCCTAATATGCCAGTTTCTGGTTTCTGCGGTCATGGAAGATAAACGTCCGCCTTAATTTCGGGTGTGAATAGCTCAGCTGTGTGGCCGAGGCTATTCGTACCGGGGGTGCAAATAGACACTCTGTATTATATATGTGCTGGTCAGTTTGTCTGCTTGACAATCCCATTTTGCAGCAATAAAACTGGAGTGAGATAAACAAACAGAGAAATGTATCTTTTTAGATAAAACAAATGTTGACAAAGTTTCCTTTTGGGGACATCATTTAAAATTGGGGAAAAATTTGGAAGTTTGGAAAAAAAGGTAATACATTTCAGTATATTGCTCAAAATCACAATAATATCGTATCGTGAGGCCTGGCCTCTGGTGACCCTAATATTAAATAGCAACCAAAATATTGGTAAAAAGAAATCGCAATTAAGATTATATTCCAAAATTGTTGAGCCCTAATATTAACCGCTGCTTCCAGGCCTGGTGAAGGACGCAGCTCGGCCGGCCTATTGGGTCCCGGATCAGGACATCCACTCCTGCAGCGAGTGCCAGAGGGAGTTCTCCCCACGTCTCTCCATCCACCACTGCCGCGCCTGTGGCCAGGGAGTGTGTGACGACTGCTCTCAGGAGCGGCGCGCCGTGCCCTCCCGCGGCTGGGACCACCCCGTGAGGGTCTGCAACGGCTGCAACCAGAAACCCGGGGAGCTCTAGCAGGACGAGGAGCGGGAGGCAGAGAGGGGACGGTTAAGGAAGCTGGCCTCTGCGAAAACTGGAATTGACAACATTTTGGTTTTAAGGCTTCAGTTTCCTTTCGTCTCTTTAGTGGCATTTCTTGGCTGCCACTAGACTGTCCTGTGGCAGGTTGGACTCTGTTTATTGGATTTTTTTTTTTTAATGCCATCCTCACTTCACGTCAGTCCCCTGATGCTATTTCACTTTAATATGCCTATATTTGACACTGTGAAGAATACCAGTCAGTGAGAACTTGACAGCGTTTTATAAAAGTGAGTATTGTACGTGCTTGCTTGCAATTAAGTTCAGGTAAATACCCATGTACCCTTTTGATCCTTTAAAACTTAAGTAATGATGCACGTGACTCCCCCTCCCCCTCCCTTGACAATCCCTCCCGGTGTGACACACCCGTACTATTAGCACCTTTTGTAGTCTGGGGCTACATGGGTGAACAGTTACAATAGAATTACTGACTGAGCACCTTAAACTGATTCCGCGTAAAAACTTTTATTCTAAGATTGTTTCTGCAGAAGCCCTGGATATAGCATTTAGGGCTGGCTTTATAGGGAACAAAGGAAAATCTGAAAATAATATCCACCACAATAAATTCACAGTAGTTTTCCTCTGCTTAAAAGTAACTCTCGCCAAAATGCAACCTGGGGTCTTCTTGCGAATGTACCCGAGTCAAACTTTCATTTAAAAGCATAATTAGGACGGAAGCACCACTTTTAAGATTAAGACACTTTTTGACTGGCAAGATTGTGGCAAGCTGATAAACCAACTGCTAAAGTGCGTTGTTCAAAACCTTTTTAACCTTTTAAACTCTGTGTAAACAATGTTCTCAATGCTGAGTTCACGTGTAGAGCCCCTGGTGATACTTGGAGCAAAGTTTCACGTTGTGTCGAGCCTTCTTAGTGTTTTCAAAATAGCGATTTTGATGCGATCATAGAAGTGCCCCTAGCACTCCCATTCAAAAGTCCATTTGACCGAAAACGAAAATACTGTAAATCTTAAAAGTGGCGTTTATGTCCTAATTATGCTTTTAAATAAAAGTTTGACTCGGGTCCATTCACAAAAAGACCCTAGGTTGCATTTTGGCGAGAGTTGCGCTTTAAGCCCTGCAAGCTTTATCTTTCCTGCCACTCTTTGGCTTCAGGAGGATCAGAACAATCGGAAGCCATGTATTGTAGCACGGTCCGCGATGCATTCCGACTTACAGAATCACACAGTATTAACTTCTTACATCATCTCTCAACGCTTTGTGGTTGTTTGTCCATTTGAATGGGTAGATAATAGAACAGCCTTAATAATGCTGTCGACCTTGTTATTTTGCATAGAATATACATATATGGGAAAACAGTTTACTTAAATAGGAAGAAAGAAATGGCCTCGTTTTTTTTTTAAATGTTAAAACTGTTATCCAACAAGACAAATCTGACTGCAGTGGAATGAAATGCAACTGCTTTTATAGTGGCTGGCTCACAGAAGCAATATGGAACAGAGAAGACTTGAAACCATCTTTGAGGCTGGCCCCTCAAACCAGGAAATAATTAGAAGAGTAATCGTTTACTCTGTCAACTCAGGCTGTGTAGCTAGTTAGCTAGGAGCACCAAGTGGACAACGTTTTGAGACTGTCCCACACAATTATCTGACAAATACAACATATAATGATGCAGATAGGCTTTTTGACTGTATTGATCTGGTTTTTTTTCCTATCAGGTTCTGACTAGGAGAGTTGGTTTGGTTACCATTTTCACAAATAAGCTGAAATAACACTTGGACCTGAATCAGTGAACTATCTAATCACTGTCCATATCTCAGTGAGAGATGTTCAGTGAATATCACAAAGAACAAATCAATACCTTTACATTCATGTATGCTCATACCGTTATGTATTAAACTGCAGAAACTCAGTCGGTGTGTGTCACTTAGGAGCAAATACAATGCAACAGATCACTGTGTTAACCATTTCTTTCTCTTTTTTTTTTTTAGAATAATAGCAATTATAAACTGATTTATAGTATAAACGCAGTATCATTCTTTTCAAATTCAGATCAGAGACATCTTAAATTACATTAGAAATCATATGGTCAATTATGTCACAAGTAAGAGCACTTTTGTGTAAAGGTTACACAAATTTTAATTGTAGTAATTGTGTGCACTTGTGTGTATATAGCACTTCTAATTCCTTTTGGCACAAACACGTGGGTCAAAAAATAACTTTCCCCTGAGACTTCAATGTAATTCTTCCAAGGTCATCTTCCCAATCAAAAGTTCACTGCAACCTGGTGGAAATGACCTGCACACGTGGCCGAACCCTTTCAATTATAAAATACCTATAGATTTTATATATGAATATAACTCCATCCGTACATTTGGCCAAAAAAAAAAAAAAAAAAAAAAAAAAGATGGTGTCCTTGTCTTAACCCTTGTGTTGACTTTGGGTCAAATTGACCCATTTTCAATTTTTGTTTTATATCAGAAAATATGGGACGTAGAAATAAGCGCTGAAAATGTGTAGAAGAAAAATTTAACAATTTAAAACGTTGGAAAAAGCAAAAACAAACTGGAAAAAAATAAGTGTTTTGACGGGAAGACAACACAAGGGTTAAGAATGATTTGCGAGAAGAAGCATTCTTCATTTTCCTAATAGCTGGCCGGCTGCTCTCCTCCTTCCTGGTAGTCGGTGCTGTATGGGAAGTAGTAAAGGTCGTGTTTGACGGCCATTAGCAGGCCGGGGAGCCCCCTGCAGCCGCCCAACTTGGAGGAGAAGACCACGCTCGGGATCAGGTCGTTTGCGGTCGGGTGGGGGGATGGGATAGTCCTCAGTAGGTGGCCATCTTTTAGGCTCCATAACCTTGTGTAGCAATCCTGACCGACTGGGGAAGGAAAACAAAGGATTGGGGGGGGGGGATGCAAAATTAGTGTTTTAAATTTTCCAATCAGGGTTGGAAAGCACCTTGGGTAAGACATGAGACATCTTTGGCAGGTTTCAGATCTCTCAAACTCTCTCTGAAATACCTTATCTGGCCATAGCTTATTTTTTTATCTGCAACTGGCTCCATGTTGACTTACATTAAGTACGTCAGGGCATAGTAACTGTGAAGCCTGGTATTTCTTTGATTAAGACAGTGAAAGTTTTCAACAACAGTATGTTGAGCGTGTGGTGTCCTCTCCTACCTGCCAACACAAGCCCCTCAGGCTCATTGACGTGGATGGGAAGGTAGGCGTGCTCATTATAGTGCCCTTTGTACTCCTGCACTGCCTTAGTCACTCGCACATCCCACAGCTTAATCTGCGCATAAATGAAGAAAACACACAAAGCTAAAGCAGTAATAAAATCCATGTGGGTTAATCTTTCTTTTAGTTATTTTCTATCTCTTATCTTGGGGTCATTAGCCTCATCTCTGGACCATAACATAGTTAAAATACTAGTCATTTAGAGCTCAATTTTTGCATGACCCACAAAAAAAAAATCACATTTTTCAAGCCAATAACCTGACCTGGCCCAGCATGTCGGCAGCAAGCAGGTAGTTCTCATCCTGCAGGACGCGTACGGAGGTGATGGCTGATTCTTGATGGAAGCGGCTGGCTTTCCAGCTTTGATCCCTGCGCCCGCCGCGCTGCCGCAGGTCAATGCTGAAGATCTCTCCTGATCGGCAACCGTTAAACAGAACGGGGACCTAAGACAAAAAAAAAAAAAGGAGGTATTTTACTTTCTTGGCCTGGCTTTTCTTTCTTACATTGCGCTTAGCCACACGAAGATAAGTCCATACTACAGCATGGTACAAGTGAACTCAAACATGCTTGAATCACTTCAATGTAACCGATGACTCACCCTAAGGGCAAACTGCTGGGCCAAGACATCGCTACCGGTGCTGTACGTCTGCGTTCGGCCCGTCTCTGCATCTTTCACTATCACTCTACGAGACAGGCCTGCCAACACATGCGAAAACACAGAATTATTTTAGATTCATACGTTTGTGAAGAGGAAATGTTTGTCCCCTCAATTAACAAGCCCTCTTTTCTAGATCCATTTGTGTCATTTGTTATTTTAACAAACTAAAACAATAATAAGTGACCAGGTTACTCTGTATTGCAAAGCAAGCATGTGTTGGTGTAGCTCAACAAATTGAGTATGATTTAACACCCCAAAACTATAGCTAAGCCAACAAACTCACAGCTCTACAGAAGCTAATGACTACGATTATTGGTTTATGAATATCATATTTGATCATGGGTTGCAAAACAAATGATGACAGCTGGACAGACCAGTGCTAAACGTCTTGTCAAACTGGGGGTTGAAGCACCAAGCACAAGACCAGGCTGACGATATCTTAAAGCTACACAGCATCCCGGGCTGGTCTGAGGAAAGGAGGATGGACGAGAGAGAAGAAATGTTAAAATGGGGAGGTAAACAAACAATACCAACATGAAATATGTTATATATTACTATCAATCTGCAGACATATACTGTAAGTTAATTACAAATTCAGGAACTTAAAAGCCAAATGAGGGTTAATGAACTAAAATGGGTCATAATGAATTATTCTGATTACTTCGGAAGGCTTCATCAATACCAATACCATGCTGTCAAAATCCACCTTCTAACCATAATGAAATATAATAGCCTAAAAGCTGACTACACATGATCTGCGGCAAAACTGCTCTGCGCTCGCCGCTCCCTTGTTTTCCTATGGGGAAAGCGGTGCCAGTTCAAATTATTTCAACTTTGACCTTGTTGCCGCTGACATTTCAAGATGCAACCAGTTCCAGAACGTGTATGTATGTATGTATGTATGTATGTATGTATGTATGTATGTATATATATATATATATATATATATATATATATATATACACATACATACATACATATACATATAAATATATATTTGCGCTGCGCTTTGCCTCTCTGCTCTGCGCCCTACCTCGCGGTTCTACCGCGGATCGTGTGTAGGCGGCTTAATGTGAACGTGTTAAATAGCGTAAGAAACCTGAGAGGATTCTATTCAGTACAACCTGGGTTGGAGTTGCTGAAGAGGGAAGCAGGAAGTAAACTGACGCAGCCGGGGGTGTCTGCCGCTCCTACCAGACACAGCCTGACAATCAGCTCAGTCAAGGGAAATACAGGCAGTGTCTTAGGACATGTAGGCTGACTAAGAGCACTACTAAAGCTGAAGAAGGATACAAGACGTGGGAGTCTGGGTAGTTGACCGAGGCCCAGCAGATGGAATTCACCTGAAACGCATTAAGCCGACCCTTTAGCTTACGGGATTTAAAATATATAATAATACATATAGTATAATATAATAATACAATATAAAAGGTTTCCACAAAATGTAGGGTGGAAGTGAAAAACATAAAATGTCTACACATTCAGAGTCACTGGTCCAGCCAAACACTCCCACCTTGCGATTTGTGAAGTAGAGGTTGTCGCACATTTCCACAGACAGAGATCCCCGGCTGCTGCTGCTGAAGTTCATGATGCCGTACTTGCAGCCTCCGTGTGATACATCATTGACTGTGAACACTCGCTCACATGCAGAGTCCCCCTGAGAAAGACGAGGAAGAGGAGGGAGGATGGAGTTCAAAGAGGATATGCAGACCAGCAAGTACACTACAAGAAATTATTCTCGTGATTTTCCAACTCTGAAATGTGTTTTTACAGTGCATCATAGTTACGACTGCAATATTGTATTAGCCCTAGCGTGTTTTGTGTGCGTTCTCACCACTATGAGCCGGAAGTTGTCAGTGTTGGGGTTGCTGTTGTCCGTGCTCTGGATCTCTAGTTTGTGGCGTCTCATTCCACTGACCTTCACCTCATGGACCAGCCTGGAGACACACAGTAACCAGGTCAACACTGATGAGAAACATCTGCAAACAATTCCCCAAACCAAAACCAATATCTGACCATGTGTGTCTGTGTATTTATGTATTAAAAAACAGGTTTGGCAAAAGGACGAACAAAAATCATTTGGGTTACTGTGTGTGAATTTAATTTATACAATTGAAACTGTCAGGCAGAACAATATTTAACTATGTTTTAGCATGTTTCTTTTTCGGACTATTTTCAAATCCATGTCAAAATTGATTAGCATCATTATTAGTGGGCCGGCAAAGTTTCAAAGAAAACTCACTCTACACATACAGAACTGATTATCGTTATAGTTAGACTGTGTTTTGCTGGGGTTGTTTGCTGTAATGTATTGCAGCTGTGGGTATTGCAATGTGGATAGGGTACAAGGAGAAACAGCTCTATGTCCTCTGTGTATGTACATGCACACAGCAGAGTGGTACTGTACCTGCAATAGGAGTTCTCTGGTAACATGCCAAGGTGTCTTTTCTGCAGCAGCAGCGAAGAGTTCAGTCCTGTTCTTGGTGCTTTCTATTAAGAAGATAATATATAAAAAAGTATGAAACCCAAGCATGTGGTGAGGAAAAAGTATAACTGAAGCTTCAAGCACAAGAAACAACATCATAATGCTAAAAGCTAAAGAAGGATTGACAAGGTCTGACAACAGACTCACTTTTCTGGGCTTTTCATCCTCCGCGAGCATCTTGTTTCTCTGTTTCTCTCTTTCCTTCTCCTGCAACTGCTCTCTGGTCAGCGGGTTACAGTTGTTGTGTCCGGGCAACAGGCGAAAGTAACGATTTTTCTCCGGGTCAAAGTAGAAACCAGGCAGCTCTGGCAACATAATAGGTGGTAAAAATTAAGCATGGACATCTCGTCTTCTTGCTATTCAATTTACACCCCAGGTTATTTTGTTTACATTAGGAATAACCATTTACTGTTTTGCAAGGATTGTGTGTTGCAGTGTTTTCTGATGAAGTCTTCATGTGGGCACCAACTGTTGAATTTACTTCCTCTGACAGCTTACCATCACTAACAAAACAGCGCTTGTTATGTGGTATGGCTCATGACTGAACACCGGAGAACTAATGTTTGTTCAATAATGGAGAACATTGATGTGTGGTACTGACCTGGTGCAGCGCTGCTGGTCTTATTAGAGGAAGAAGAGGAAGAAGAGGAAGATGAGGAGGACGACGAGACAGACGCAGACTGGTTTTCATTTCTCCTCTGAGATGCTCTAAATGATGGCCCTGCATCATTATGTCCAGACCTGTGAACAGAACACCACTCTTACAGTCGTTGCCAACACTGCCTGTGCTGGGCCGTATTGATTCAGACACATATCACAAGTTTTAAACTTAGCCATGGGTCAACATGTCCTTTAACATACCACTGATCATCCTGTGTTGACCTTTGCCGGTTGCCTCTGTACCAACCATGGCGTTGACCAGCACCTCGTCGCCTGTACGGTCGCTGTCCTTCTTGCCAGTTCCACTTCTTCATCCCTGCTGTTTGAGTCCACAAGTAGCTAATGATCCTCTCGCCACGCTGTCTATTAGTAACTTCTAGCGAAGTGTACGAGTGTGTAAGGCTACTTGATGCAGCATGTTTACTTGTTAGCTAAGTTAGCAAGCTGCAGTCATTAGCATTTTTGAGCTAACGTTGACTACACATCTTTCTCGACACCTTTCTACTAATGGTGGAAATTAAACACGAGTTAACGTGAATACGGTTTTATTACGTTAATAAACAGGCTTTCGGTTGAATGTAAACATTCTTTATTTTCTTAATAAACTGATGTTTTGTTACAGTTTCAACCCTCACAAGCTAGCTAACTAGCTAACTGCTGTACATTGAGTTCCTGCCATGTTCTCCCGCCTCCAAATGTCATTCATTGGCTGATTGCTAACAATAGTGCCTGACGTTGCAGGCATTCATAGGTTGTTTTCTTTGCGAACGTTTGAGCCACGCATCACACACATTGTATGACTTTGTTTTATTTGATTTGATTGACAGACGATGGGCATTCAAAATACTCTAAAGACTCTAAAGTAACACAAAATGTGTTCTCTCCAAACTCGCATTACCTTTTACCCCAAAACTATTTTAATCAATTGACAAAAAAAAGGTTGTATTACAGGCTGGTGAATTATTGTCCACATACCCCTAACTAAACAACTATAGTCATGACAGAGCTCATGATGTTTGATATTCTTATTTCCCATTGTAATGTTTTCACTAAAATAAAGACAAATGCATTTTATTCCATGAAATTATTATTACTCTGAGGACTGGGACATAGATGTTGACAGATTTCTCTGAGGCCACGCCTAGTGTCTTGATGCTAGTGTTGTATTGGTAGGGCGCACAGTGCCCATACAGGACCGCATTGGCTGTTGTGTTTTTTCACACAAGGGTCCCAAACTACACCGAGATTTGGAATTTTACGTTACAGTCCTGCAGGAAAATGGCGACTGTCATTCATAATCCTCTAAAATCGTAAGTAAATTTCTTTTGTTTTTTAAACAGTTATTGTATAGTTTGATTGCATGTAATTGATGTATATAGGGTTAAACGTGCGTTTAAATAATTAAGAACCACAAATTAACACTTTCGCCTATGTAGCCTACTTAGACAGTCCGTGTTATCTGCAGGTAGCCTACCGTTGCCTACTTGCCGTTTTGTGCAATTTAATATATATAATATAATATAAAAGCATGCACTCGTGCACAATCTGCAGAGAAAACATCTCCAACCCGCGGGTAAATGTCCGCACTCTCTCGTGCAGTTGGTTTCACTTAGACAGAAAGTTGCCATCGTCCTCATTGTGCTTTATAAACACGATTGGCAGAAGTTTGCATGCAGGGCTTCTTTGTCAGTGGTAGACGGGAGAATTTGCATAGATCATTTCATGCAATTATTGTCACAAAGCGCACATTGAGAGGGCGACTCTAATTGCGCGGCTCGGGCTTTTGCTGCGAATGTCAAATGCATGTAAACAATGGATATCGGATTATAATGTGTTATTATATTGTATTGACCTCCTTGTATGCATGTAGAAGAAAGCTGCAATGTAATACCGATTAAGGGGGCGTGCAGTTTCCCTGAAGTTAGATTTTAAAACCATGATTGATCACTTAACGGTGCCTAATCGGTGCATGGCAGTTTATGATTTGTAGAAAGATCAACCATCGAGCAGCAAACATGCTACCTTTGAGAAAATAGGCAAAAATGGCCAAATACGAAAAACACTAATTATTATTTCTTTTTTCCACAGTAGGCTAAATTATCAATGCAAAAAGAATTTGTTAATTCGTTTAGATAGATCCCCCTCATGTCTGCCCTGCATTAAGTGCACCTATAACTTTCAGCTCAGCCTATATTACTGAATGCATGTCTAACCTGCTGGCTAACAGCAGATGTTTACCACTTGTCATGTGGAATGTGCAGAGAGTTAAGCAGTTATCACATCATCTGGTGTGCAAGAGGCCATATCCATGTTTCTAATTGTGTGTCTAAGTGTGGCATAAACCATATCTTTTCACTTGAGGTAATTTTGCAATAATGTGGAAGTATAAAGACATCTTTCCAACTGTCAAATGTAGTAAGTCTGCAGCTCTACACCCTCTTAGGCTTTTTTTTTTTTTTTTTTTTTTTTTAATAATTTTACTCAGAACCATTAATGTGCTAAATATCATTTTCTGTATTCATATTCACAGGAAAGGAAAAGGAGCATGACATGTTTCTTAAGTACTGAGAACTCACGATGGTCTTGTTTTGTAGAGCTCTTTGTTGACATCCAAAAAAGATCCTACTGTACACCCAGCACTTGGGGAAAAAGGCTTTTTAAGCTGCTGTATTCTGCTTAAACAGATTAGGCTGTCGAGGATGTAGGTATGGGTGTTTTGTGTCTGCAGTTGTGCATGTAGAGCAGCAGATTAGGCGTCCCAGTATTCTCCTGGGTCCATCTGTTGAGAGAGGGAGAGGTACACGTAAAGACAGACAGACTGATGGAGGAAGGGAACCCCATCTGCCCTTCATATGTGGCACGACTCTCTCAGACAGACCCCCCTACACCATCCAATATCTGCAAAAAGGGAAAACAATGTGTGTACGTGTAGGTTGGAAGCAGGACTCAACCTACCTAAACAGACAAATATGCATAAGCCAATACTGTCGTGTAGAAGTGTAAGAGCACATATACAAGTAACATGTGAGGTATTACTATGGGAAATAATTATTGCGGCGTAGTTTTCAGGCAGCACGGTGGTTTTAGTCCACTGTCTTGTCATCTGTCCTCAGGATGTGACTGGTAAATCATAAGCAGCCAGTAAAGGACATGATAATAATCTTCCCTGCTCTGGAAGATGAATTACAACCGTCAACAGCTCGCAGTAAATGCGTCTGCCTCTCTAGAATCATTCAGTCGTGTTTAGCTGTGCATATTTACTTGATTTATTTAAACTCTCTTTTTTTTAAATTTTTTTTTTACAAAGACCTCTTTGTGATTGAAACTGGGTGGCTGTGTGGGATGGGACTAATGAAAAGCTGACGAGAAGTATTCAAATGAGCGATGTCATTCATATGTAGATATGTGTTTATGTGCACGTCCTGTGTCCGTTTACCTCCTTTTTTTATCATTGGGTTAGGATGTGGGCTAAGATTTAAGGAAGTGTAAAGGAGGTGGTGTAGGTGGGTCAACGTGTATGGGGTTGTGTTTTTATTATGTGTGTTTGTTGCATGTGTGGGCGGTTGTGTAGCCACCCGCCCCTCCCCCAATTTGCGTGAGAGGGAGCGTGAGTGATGGAGGTTTGGGGAGAGGGGGGGAGTTGTCTGTCTGGCTGCAGGCTGCATTTACTGCATACATTTGTACTACCTCAGCACAGGGGCGAACTCTGGCCTTTGTCTACCCGAGCCTGGGGAATGGGAATGTCCGGGAATGGTTTCCAGGCATGGGGAATTAAACGTCCAGGAACATTTTCTATTAAAAGCACCATGCAGTTATCAATATTTTTTCCCTTTTGTTTTCTTTTCTGCACATGTAACTGGGACATATTTCTCTCTTTATGTGTTTTGTTTGCATGTGTGTATGTTATTAATCTCCACATAGAAAATAGCATCTGAAACAGCCTCTGAATCAGGGTTTCCCCTTTGCAACACCCTTTCCTCCCCTCTCTCCCCACTCCGACCGCACTCTGCACCTTTCCCTTTCCATCCCTTTGTGTGTCTGTTTGTGCACGGACAAACGTGTTTGTGTGAGTGCGCTCGTGCGTACATACATCCACGTGTTTCAGAGAAAATGAGTATGACAGGGTTTGAAAGAGAACACGTGTGCCCCGGGACATATCGAACCCCTCCTCTTCCCTCCCATCCTGCCTCCTTGGCTCCTCCTCATCCTCCTCCTCTCTGTCCCCCTCCTTTTCTGCTTCACCCCAGTGCTCTGCCTACAAAGTGCCACAAAAGACGCCTATCAGTGCCCACATGCTGTTGCACTGCCCTGCGTTTCCTTTGGGGCCTCTTACCTATTCCTAGCCAAAAGTGGGCTTCCTTTCCCCTCTCTATCTTTGAGACACTGTATGTACGTTCTGAGCAGTTATGCAAGCTTTATGAGAAAGATGTGTCTGACTGTTGAAGAGGCTTGTATTGTGAAAGAGTTAGTGGCTTATACAGAGTACAGTTCCCCTTTACTGTACTTCTGACTCAGTGAGCTGAATGAGGTCATGCGAACAACATTTAAACAGTTCATGCTGAGATATGTTGTGCCTGTTTAGCCATACAGTCTATATTATCAAGACATCAGTGGGATTTTTCAGTTCTGCATTTTTCTAAATGAATGTATGTATAAGAGACAGTATATTTTGTACAATATCATATACAGTAACATTTTGAGAACCCCCTCCCGCCGCCAAGTTGTTAACTTTAGCAAAGGAGCAATAGAAAGCATTCTGACTGGAAACAATACAAAAGGGCATGGTTTGTGCACGGCTCAGGACAGGAATGCTTGGCAGCAGGTGATTAAAACCGCGTTGGTTCCCATCTAACGAGCATCAGGGATGTATTTAAAGTAGGGCTGTCAAACAATACATTTTTTTTAATCGCGATTAATCGCTGAATTTATAGAGTTAATCGTGATTAATCGCATGTTTTATCACATGATTAAAATTCTGTAATTTTGCATTTCAGAACTGTTTTTAAGTACATATTAACAATGGAAAGCAATTATTAGCAGTGTATCTTGATTGGGAATCAAATGAATGCAAAGAAAGCTACTTTATGAACTTGACTTTAAGATTTGTATCAGTTTATTATTTATTTACTGTAAACAAAAGAAGAAAAAAGAAAAAAAAGAAGGGTACTAAACAACAGTCAGGAACTTGTTTATTGTTAGGCCATGGTCAAAATTAAAGATTTAATAATAATGTAATAACTATAACAATAACTTCTTTCACCAGTAAATTGCTGTTGAACAACAAAAACAACCACCAGATGGGAAATGGTATTTTACAATTACTGTGAATGCACCACGAGGCTACCTGTTTTAAGCGAATGCACCGTCTGTGTTGTTTAATTCTGCGCTGCAGAGCAGACTGTTAGGTCCCGCTGTTGGAATCCTCTACAGTGAAATACAGTCAGACTTTACACTGTTTAACATTAGCTCTCAGCATTTTAACCGTGTTTAATCCAGCTGCTAGCTAAAGGTAGGCTAACGTTACATGCTGTCAGGTGTAGTGTAAAGTCAGGCACCGAAATGAGGCACCAAAATTTTCGTTCTTCATCGGTCTCGTTACTACCGTTTAGGTGGGCACGTTTCGGTATGCAACCCTACTTACCAGAGTCAATATAGTGTGCAGTAACTTCTAAATAATTTTGATTACTCACTGACTTCCATTGATCACCGGTTGATGAGACAGCGTTTGCACTTTGGTTTCAATAACAGGTCGGCGAGTAGCACTCTCCAAAACGAAAAAAGTGCAAAAGTGCTTTCACTGAGCCCACTGGCATCAACCTGAGTCACGTTAACTGTACTATGCTTAGCTCGTAGCTGGTAGCTCAAGCTTGACGTGCTACGGTGATATTTTAATTCGGCTTTACACAATGTGCCTATGGCTTTCGGCTTGTCTACGAGCTGTCTGGGAGTTTTGGAAAATAAAAAGCGCCATTCAGAATTGTGTTGCTGCTGCCTTTCTCCAACATGCCTGCAGCCAGCAGGAGGATGTGTTAGGAGGGAGTATGGCAGCTTGATGATAAGTAAAGACAAAGGATCAAATAAGTAGCCTGTTAGCCACGAAGTGAAGCAGTGTGAAGTGAAAATAAATTAATAAATGGCGGCATGTGATTAATGCGATTAAAAAAAATTAACGTGTTATTCTCGGCCCTTAATCGCAACGCGATTAACGCGTTAATGCTGACAGCCCTAATTTAAAGAAGGTACCTACCCCAGAAACAGCCTGATCACCCTGCAGCCTTCCGACAAGTGATACAGAAGTCCGCTGTCGTACCACCAGTCCACAGAGCAGCTTCTTTCCTCAGACTCTAAGACTCCTCAACTCCTCCTCTGTACTCCACCATACTTTTCTTTTTTTTTTCTTGTGTAGCAAAAAGGGACTATGACTTCCATTTCGTTGTGCAACCCTGCGCTGTTGAATCTTGAAAATGTGATTTACTGCGAGTATTAGGGCTGGGCGACATGGAGAAAATCAGATACCAATTGGTGCCTAAACAAAATATCTTTACACTTAGATTTTAGATAAATAATCATCAGTAATGTGGACATAATGTCTAAGTGGGGAAAAGGCAAATAATAGAACAGCTACAACAGTCTGGTAAGTTCAGAAAAGTACATCACTCTACTGTAATGCAGCCTTTAAAACCAGGAAAAGACAACATTTATGTCATATCGCGATATTACGATATCCAAAATCTAAGACGATATCTAGTCTCATATCACGATATCGATATAATATCGATATATTGCCCAGCCCTGGCGAGTATACAGTGCAAAAACACTAGACGTGATTGACAGAAAATAATAGTAGTACAAAAACTACTTCAGTGATTGTGTAGTTAGCACAAATACAATATAGTATACTCCAGCAACTACTACTACAATATCACTACGACTGTAATTTAAATGTTTATCTCAAAATATTTTATTTATCTCAAAATTCGACAAATTGTTTTTATAATAAAGCACCACTTACTAGCTTTTGCCAGAGCTGTCAGCCACATCTTGAGGCCTTCCGACGGATGTTTTAATTATATAGCATTTACCTAAAACCACAATTTGTGAAGTAGTTAATCAGAAGACATAGTAATATATAAACTGAATCATATAAGATGCAATGACATTGCGGTGATGTGTTTGAACCTGGGATGTCTGTACACACAGACATACTACTGTTATATGTCCATAGGACACTAACAACATCTAACAAGTGTAAAGTTCTTTTCTCATGCGTCCATATCATAGTTTCAACCAAAGGTGTAAATCATGGCATCTCCTTCAAATGTCATAATAACAGCTAATAATTACAGAGACAGAGCAACATTTCAACACTACCTTACATCTACTGCACACACTTGCAAGAATGACAGACAGACACAGACACACACACACACACACACACACACATCTGACTAAAAGCAGAGTCTGAACTGTTAAGGCGTTTTATTTTGTGGTGAAGAAATGAAACTAAGTTAGTTGGTGGTCGTTTGCAGATCACCAGAGGATGATGTTAGTGTTTCACTTTTATGTTCCTTTGATTTTCTGAGGTGAACAGTCTTAAGTCTTACGCATTTCATTTCTTATTCTCATTATAATAACACAACATAAATTGAATGTTGAATTGAACTGTTTTTAATTTCACAATCCTGGATCGGTCTGTTTATTTCTGGCGGTCTCATGGATGCTATAAACTCAGCCATCAGCGTAGATGCTGCTTCAAAGCAGAGAGCTCATTAAAATGACTGACAAAGGTATGGTTACAGTAAACTGAGGACAACACTGACAAAACGCTTCCTGCCTCAAGGCAAAATGTTTTTTTTGTTGTTGCTTTAACACAATAAAGAAACGCAACAATTGTTTTAATCATCCATTAATCTGCATATTAGTATTTTCTCAAGTAATTGAAAAATGATTTGGTTTATAAAATGAAAAGAAAAGTTTCCATTATGATCAACGTGACGTATAACCTGACCAACAGTCTAAATATTTACTTTACTATCATATATGATAGAGAAAACATTAAACCCTCAAGGCAAGGCAAGGCAAGGCAGCTTTATTTATATAGCACATTTCAGCAAAAGGGCAATTCAAAGTGCTTTACATAAAACATGAAAGAGCAGTTAGAACACAATTAAAAACAATTTAAAAGACAAGAATACATTTTACAGTGCAGTATAAGAATTTAAAGAACTGAGAGATAAAATACGCGAATGAAGCGCAGTTCAAACATTTCAACATTACCCATGATTGACAAAAACGTTATAGTATACTATTTCTTTTTTTGTTTTTGTTCTCAAGGTTGAGAAGCTGGATCCAGTGAATGAAAAAAGAAATGCCTGAAATGCTTAATTAGATAACAAAATTGTTGCAGTTTAATTTATGTCGATTAACAAATTGTTCAGTACACAAATCAATAGATTCAATAATGTGACCATTTCACGAACTGCCATGAGACTGGGCTGACAGAAAGTCTCAATAATATATATATATATATATATATTATATTGATTCTTAGGACAAGGATACAATATTTACTGATATCCTAAAGTCTGCCACGATACGATTTCGATGCGATTCAAATCAGGGCCCTGTGATCGATATGAGAAGATACATAAGCCCATTTAACACAATCAGTTACTTTTATATATATTTACAAAAAGCAACTAGAATATGATTTGACAATTTCATTGCTAAACTCTTCCAGACATTTAAATTAAAACAGAATACATATAAGGTGGGACTTTTAAAATAAAAGCACACCTTAAAGATGCCGATATGTATCGATATTTTCAATTTGTATCAACAATATTGGATCGTTGCGGATTGAATTGATATATCCATTTAGATTGATGTATTGTTACACCCTTAGTCCATAAGCTCTACCTCTATCAGTTTTACCTTGAAACATTGAAAAGACTCCCCATTGCACACAAAGCTCCTCTGTGCTAGTATGGGAGCAATTGAGACAATCACAGTGGTATATACAGGCACAAATACATGCATATACACACACACACACACACACACACACACACACACACACACACACACACACACACAGCAACTGCAGATTCCATCAGTATCCAGGAAGCTGTTGACCAAGAGGAATGTGTTCCCTGACATGCAAAACTCCACTTACATAAGCTCCATCACTAGGATCAGCCATACAGTCCACTAATGGGTACAAACAGGAGCACATTGCAATCTCTGATGTTTAAATCTGGTTCGGGGGTTGGGGGAGGATATCGGACATGCACAAACACACACACACACACACACACACACACACACACACACACACACACACACACACACACACACACACACACACACACACACACACACACACACAAGTCTCTTTACTCTTACTAAGCCAAACACATGAGCTCACCTCTCAGACAAATGCATAGCAGTCAAGCAGGCACGTACGCTCACTTATGTAAGAGTTTATGAAGCCGCCCAGGGATGCTACACAAACGCTTTGTTGCTGAAAATGGGACAGAAACATCATGGGATGACACAGGTAGGAAAGGAAAGTGGGGAAGACAGATGCCTGTAGGCACACATGCACACACACACACACACACACACACACACACACACACCCACCCCCACACACACACACACACACACACACACACACACACACACACACACACACACACACACACACACACACACACACACACACATACACACACACACTTCAGGCAACAAATAGTGAAAGCAGAGATAACACTTCACCTCTGGGAATGTGAGTTATGTGACAGGAAGTCTCTTCTGGACATTTGGATTTGATTGGATTGCTGCGACTGCTGGTTCGTCATACTGTAAAAAAAACACATGGCCAAAAACACCAGCTGCCTTCCTCATTTCTGTAGGTCTCCTGACACAAACCTCAGCCAGCAAATGCCACATGTGTTTAAGCCCAGATGTTATAGTACAAACACTGTGGCACTGAAGGTGCACACAGAGCCACTATAGAGGTTTTCATTTTTTGCATGTTTGCTGTGCTACTGTAAAAACAACAATTTTGATGGGGGTTGCTTGCTAAACTATTTGTTAGCTGGTAGCAGTGACTTCATGGAATCTCCTGCAGTTGCCTAGATTAGATAGTATCCCATAACATAAGGTAGCCGTACTGTCCTATTATGTCATTTGTCCAATGTCCATTTTCCTTTTTATTAATTCATATTTCCTTTTTCTCTTTCCAACCACAAATCAAGGACCTTCTCCATACCTGTCTCCTCCCCCTTTCCCCTCCATCTGTACATGCAATACCTGGTTCACTCCCTGCTGCTGCTCACTCCAGCCTCTCACCCTTCTCCCTCCCTCCCCCTCTCCTCTTTCTCCTCCATCCACCCTCTGCTCCCTCCACCTCCAAACACTGCACGTCTTTGTGAGATTTAGTGTGACCAGAGTGCTGGTCTTTGTCCAGCTTAGAATTCTTTACATATCTGTGCTCGGCCAGTCAGAGAGACGGGCTGACGGGCAGGCAGAGAGACATGTATGCACATAAACAGAGAGACAGACAAGATCCTGCTGATTTGGGTATCTTCCCAGCAGCAAGAGATTCTCGTGGCATTCTTTTCTCTTTTTTTTCAACCTTTAATTCACTGATTAGATATTAGCATAAATGAGGACGACGTCTGGATATCATACATAGGAGATGCTAACAGCAAATTCTACTTCTACTGGATGTCTCATTTAGTAAACTAAACAGTAAAGTGTGCCCAAAGATGGTTGACTAGTTCAGTGCACTGCCTCTGGAGCTGAACCATGTGTGCCTCTGCTGGCTAAAGATCAGACCCCATTAGAACTATCTTTCCTTTATCTTCCTCTCGGGATTTCAGCTGTCATTAAATAAAAAATAACCGACAAAAGTGAGTTAATCTTTTTTTTCCTCTAATGATCTTAGCTTTAAAAATCTTACCTCTAGACTGAGAATGTAGAGATTATTGATGGCTCACATACTGATTTATACCCTCGTTTCAGTTGATAGTGAGTGTGTGTGTGTATGGACTTTGATCCAGCACTCTCCCTTATCTATCAATTTGACAGAGAGAAACATTCTTCTCTTCTTATGGTTTCTCATTGTTTTTTCTGCATGTGTGCCTTTACAGCCCTCATTGTGTAAAGATGTTTCTTTTCAGCTCAGTTGTCTTCATGCTTCGTCCGATTCATGCAGCAAATCCAGACTTTACACAACAAATTGAGCTGAAATGCGGAAAGAAGTCTGGGCTTGTTATATTAAGCTAATGTTCACTAGGACTGGACAGGCCCCGCTCATACTTGATTTGCAGACCGTACCAAAACATCAGCCGCCCAGCACATGTTATTGCCATTAACTATCCAAAAATGTTAGCATTTAGCAGCCTGATAGGACTCCCAAGAGCAGGGATTAGGGATTAGCTTAGATCAATGGCAGAAATAGGACTATAATGTTACTTGTGGTTAACTTAAGTCAGATGTTAGATGCATGGGGCAGTTAATGTACAAGTAAATGAGCCTGCTTCTTCTTGTCTGTCTATCTGACTGTTTACCTGCCACATTCTCTATCTGTCTATCTGTCTGTGTTCAGGCTTGGGGACCAGTTCTACAAGGAGGCTATCGAACACTGCCGCAGCTACAATGCCCGTCTCTGTGCCGAACGCAGCGTGCGCATGCCCTTCCTGGACTCGCAAACTGGTGTAGCACAGAACAACTGCTACATCTGGATGGAAAAGTGCCACCGCCAGCCAGGTGGGAAACACCACCTGATCCACTGAACAAATTCATGCTACTGATATGGCTTTCAAAATATGGGAATGTTTACGTTCTAAACACTGTAGATTTGGTTTACTGTTGAAAAAAGTTGTGGTTTTATGGGGAGTTATGTGCTAGACTATTTCTAGTGATTTATAGAAAGCATCTGTTCATTGCAAAATCTAATGTGTAAATTAGGAAAATTGCGAAGTGCTGGTAGGCAGATTTTGTCACCTTTGAAAAGAGCCTGGCTAGCTGTTACCCCTGTTTTTGGTCCTTATGCTAAGCTAGGCTAACTAGCTACTGATTGTATATTGAATGCACAGACTGGTATCAATCTTCTAATCTAATTCTTAGCAAAAAGCAGAAATGCATAAATATGGATGGATAGCAAGGGTTTATTGTAAAGTTTTCCTCCCTCAATAAAAAAGCAAGTCAACCCCTCTTTTGTACATTACATGAGTTACCACTTGCAGATTTACCCTGAGACATGCAGTGAGAATGCACATTTGGGTCGCCTGCACAACCAGAGGGAACAATCTGCTCTTTACCGAGAACTGGACACAAATAGCCTGTTCTCCATCTCATATGCAAAGCCCTTCAGGCCACACCCTATACTTTGTGGCAGACCTAACTCACATTATATGCATTTATTCTGGGTTTATCCCTACCCCCTCCTTCTCTTTTTTTCTTTGCTCCTGCTGACAGATATCAAAATATGCTTATTCCCCTTCATCTCTGTCTCCTACTAAGCTAATGGTGGAATATGATTAGACACAAAAATACCCACATTTTCAATTCAAGCACAAGAAGTCTGCTTTGCTGAAATAGTGACACAGCATAAGTGCTTAAATTGTTCATTGGAGTAAAACTGAATGTAACCATCATCAACAATAAGTAACATTTCTACACCTTACATGTCTGATAAAGTACCTAAAATTCCAGGTTTTATGAGACTTTCTGGAATCTGAATATAAGACATATGTGTGGACCATAAGCCTGAGCACTGAAAGCGGGACATATTAAGTGTCAGGAAAACAAGACTGTGTGTGTGTGTGTGTGTGTGTGTGTGTGTGTGTGTGTGTGTGTGTGTGTGTGTGTGTGTGTGTGTGTGTGTGTGTGTGTGTGTGTGTGTAGGGGTCTCAATGCAAGTTTTGTTAAAATTGTAGGCCTGCCAATGGTTGTTAAAATTCTTCTTGTGTGCCTGTGTCTCTGCATGCATGTATGTCTATATATATGAATATGGTTGTGTTTGTGTGTTTTGTGTGTGTGTGTGTGTGTGTGTGTGTGTGTGTGTGTGTGTGTGTGTGTGTGTCCAGGCCAGGCAGCAGGACAGATGTATACCTACCCTGCTCGTTGCTGGAGAAAGAAGAGGCGACTCCACCCTCCCCTGGATCCCCAGCTCCGCCTCTGTGAGCTTCGACTAGGTAAGACAAACAACACACACACACACACACACACACACACACACACACACACTGACATGCATGCACAGTGAATGTCATAGATGCAGCAGTATTGACCACAGTAATGAAATGAAAGCCACTTTAACCGGTGCAGCCACACCTTTTTGTATTCACGCTTCACCTAAATGCACATTGTGTTTGTGCCCTCTGTGCTCTTGTGTAGCTGCAAAGAGCTTTAGGCGTGCTCAGTGGCGTTACTATCTGACCATCTGGCTCTGGTTAGCCCGTCTCTCTCGCCAGGTCTCCAGGTTCATTCTCTCTCCTGAATCAATGCCTCCTCTCACTGTTCTCTGGCAGTAGACACACATACACACATAAATAAGCGCACAAACACCCCCACACATGACTCTCGCTCAGAAGCACCCTAACTGGGCCTCTATAATCATTTGTCCATGAGGCATTAGAATGTAAGTGAGTCTTTTGAGGCGAAAGTGTGCACATTTTTTTTTCATGTGTGTGTGGTATAGGGGATTTTAGCAAAGGAATGCACCAGGAACCTGATAAGGGTGGAGAAATAAAGGCAAGTCTTTGTTTCGGCTTTGCCACACTATTGTTTTCCCCTCGCTGTCTTCCAGACGCAATATAATACTCCAGAGCGTTCCACCAAGAACGATTCAGCTTTAAGCAGAAGAGTCATTTTCAGGGAAAAAAAAATGAGAATAAACTCCCCAGCAGCAAGCAGCCAACCAAGTAAAACACAGAAAGGCAAAGACTAGCGCTACGCTGTAGTTTACAAGAGCAGAAAAGCCTTTTGTAGGGTGAAAGAGTCTCCAGTTTTGTTTTTCAGAGATCCATTTCTGCAGTTTGGCCCAGATATCTATCATAACACGACAGAGGAATGTGAGTGCTCCCCTTTCAGGCTTTTGGAAACACTTTATGTTTATTTAATGCTTCCTGAGCAGAGAGGTTTGTCTGTGTGTGTGAAGATACACAGAGGCTCTGTCACAAGGTTACTTTGAAATAGTACAAAACCAGAATTTAACTACTTGTTTTGTACAGTAGACCCTCTGCTTCTCATGTCGCAGCTCCACATGTCAGTGGCCTTGCCTCAGCAGCCATTTTGCTTCCCTCAGTGTAAACTCTGATCAGGGTTACAAAAAAGGGGTAAGCTAATGCATAAGAATAATATATTTTTGAGATACCTAACATTCATTTTAAGATGTACAAAAAAGCAATGAGCATGTAGTTTAAGTTGACCTCTTTTATTGTTTTGTTTTTTTCATGTTTTTCTTAGTTCATAACCCTAATTTTAATGTCAGGGGTGCAACAGTATTGGCCAGATTACATTACAGAGTCACTGCAGTGATTTAGTGTTGCACTCCCATAAAGTTATATCCTGATTTTTAGTTTGTAGAATGGGTCAAGCTCTTAAAATTCTGGATCCTACATTTCCCATGATGCAACTCAAAGGCATCTTTCATTAGACCCCCCTGTCTCCCAAATGCTCACTTCTTAGTGCTTTCACACGCTAGTACTCCTTCTGACAAATAAACCGACCTGCGTTTGTAAAATTGGTGGAATGCCACATTAAATTCAGCAGTGAATCCAAATCAATATATGTGTGAGTGCGTATGGGTGTTTGTTCGTACGGGTTGGGGGTGTAGGACGTTTCTTTGCCTCTTGCTGGCAGAGCCGAACATTTAGCTCCACATTCTCTCCACCGCAATTGCCCCGGAGAGTCAATGGAGGGGTGAGGAAGAGGTTATAAAGGGGAAGGAGGATGGGTGAGGGCAGAGAAAATAGGGGAGAGGAAAGCAAAGTCCGAAGGGATTTAGTATTAAAGGAGGAAAGAGGGTGTCAGCAGAGAACAGAGGTGAAGGGAGGGATACACAGTGGGGAGGGGTCTTGTCAGTGCCAGCAAGTCAACCCACACAAATAGACACAAAGAAATGAAAGGAGGAAGAGGAGGGGGGGGACCCAGAGGTGAAGCAGCTCTGTATTCACTAAGAACATCTCAGAGCCTTACTAGCCTTGCACACTCCTTGCCTTTCTTATCACATCCTTACTTTCATTCTGTTCTCATCTCGGTGTTAGAGAGCAAAGACGAGGACAGAGAGTCAATGCTGTAGCAAGTTCATCCCCATGGAAATGAAAATTAACCAAAAAAAGAGTGTTTTGGTTCATTATTATTATTATTACTTTGTCCTCTTACTGTGCACCTGGTGCCACTGTTACTAAAACTCCCTTTACATCCTGTGCAGAGGGAACACATTGATACGGATATATTTTCACTGCTTTGGTCAACTGGCATGTTGTTAATTCAAAACAAGCTTTTGAAAGTGCTTTCTAAATAGGAATATTCCGATCATGTCATCTGGCACAAATCCGGTTACTCAAGTGGCCTGCAGATAGCCAGTAGAGAACATTTAAGTCATTTAACTTTTGTGTTTAATACGGTCAGCAACATTTTAGTCAAGATGATTAACTGCAAAAAGTTTTGAAATACATTTGCATTGGTAAGGACATTGGCTCAGGCAGACACACACACCTGCCATATCAAATGCTTTTTCTTATTCTCTTCTGCCACTACCTTGTCAGAAGCCGAACTGGCCCCTAAGCGCGAGGGGCCCCCAGGGGAGGCCACAGCTTTGGAGGCCCTCCTAAGGGGGGACAGTCTGCTGGAGAAAAAAAACAACATATGTAAGGAGGAGGAAACGTTGCTGGAAATACAGGTATTTTATTACACTATTATAACGTGCGCATTATGTAGAGTGGTATGTCTATTGTCAAAATAGTAACCCGACAGGCATATTTTTACTTTTACCTAACCCTCCCACTGTCTGTATGTGTGTGTATGTGCTCTTTAGAGAGTTCTGGAGGCGGAGGAAAATGGGGAAGGTCTCCATGAGGATGAAGACTTTGACGTGGACACTCCAAAGAGAAAGAACAGAAACAGAGGCAAAGTGAGTGTCACACAGACAGAGACACAGCGTGTACACAGGCACATACATTTGTGTGTGTGTGTGTGTCTGTGTGTGTGTGTGGTAAAAGAGGAGAGTAAATCTATTAAATGAAAAAGTGATTATGTCTTTGTTTCATACCAAATGATCCCAATAAACCTTGTTTTTGAAATATGTTAATTTGTGTCAAGTTAAAAGAAATTATAAAAACATTCATACATTGGAGGTTTAAATATCAGAGCGTGTTTTGTTTCCTTTCAGACCAGAGGATCCAGTCGCAGGAGGACAGAGCCCGTTAACATCGACGACCAGGACAAACCTTACGTCTGTGACAGTAAGAGAAAAGGATGCTTCATTCGTTGTACATCATGTGCCATCATGTGATCAGGGGTCATTAGTGTTCACTCTACACATTAGCCTACCTAAATTCAGAAACACAGTGTTTCCTAAATCTCAAGGAAGTGGAGAAACTCTCCTCCCCTTAGATTTGACTGTTACAAATTCCTTTGAGATATATTGTCCAGAAACTGTTCTCTACATGCCTGTTTCAAATTCTTAGCTTAAATGTTTAGAAAACAGAGACAAATCCAGCAGACGAGTAGTTTTCTCTCATCTTTCAATGGTAGCCCCCTCTCCTTCTGTTCTAAGAGCTGTCCTCTGCAGCATGAAGAAAGAGTTTGTGTCGTTAATCCAGGCCTGACTAGCATGCCACTTGCATACTTGGACAGAAACCCCCCCACCCCCACCTCCGCCCAGGAATGGATTGCCATGCGGATGTGGATAGAGATAGCCACGCTGACTGAGCCTCGAACAAATGAATCTCATCCTCATTTTGTGTCTTGTGCTGTCTTTCCTTTATCGTTTGCTTTTGTGTCTTCTCTGTTCCAGATAGATACAAACAAAAGCATAACTCAAAAAAGGCTGAAGAAGGTATCTGAACCTGTCGCCATCTTGTCTTTCTAGGGGCTTTATGATTAGCCTTTTTTTCTTTTTTTGCTCATGGGCATCTGGTGTGGGAATGGCTGACTGAATGCTAATACCTTAGGAGAATTCTAACGCTTCAAATGCTTCATGCTCGTCCAGGTTCCTGAATTCAGTGCAAACACTGCATGACACTAACGCTACGCCGTGTGCCTTAATGCTTGCTCATTGCAAGGCATGCACAGAATTATGCCTAAGCCGCGGATCCACTAATGTCGCCCTGAGGGATGCATGTTTCCTTAAAGCTGTGCTCGCTTTGATGTGATCCGCAGATGTAGCCATTGTAGAAGTGTTTACACTAGGTGGACTATTTTAACGTGGGATTGGATTGGCAGCGAGTTTACAGGGAGATGGTGAAGTTTTGTGGTGAAATAATGCAAATTGGCAAATGCAAAGACGGAAGAAATGGCTGCCGAATTGGGTGTAGCCAGAAAAGCAGCAGAAATATACAGTATAATAAGAAACTTCTATGATGGCTACAGCTCTAATGTGCTCATTAAGTTCTCAATGACCCCAAGAGCTACTACAATATTAGACTATAGATCCTATTTTTTTCTTCATATGATTAGCACATGAAATGCTTTCAAACAAATCCTGTTTTTATATATTAGATGTGTGACTTCCATTGCTTCACAGTACAGCAACAGCAGGGGAAAAAGGTGTCTGTAAAGCTCTAACCTTGTGTCGGTTTGCTTGTTATATGTTTTTAAAAAGAGTTGTAGGTGTACCTTTGATACATCTCGTGTCCATGTCTATTAGTCGTTTCACTGGACTTCCTTGTGAAGAACTTATCAATTTGTATGTGTATTTTCATTTCAATTCAATGCCTGCTTTTACGTCAGCTTTCTGACGTTTGCCTAAAATGAGCTATCTCTCAACTTATTTCATTTACAAAAAAAAAAGATTGGCATTAAACATTTAGCAGATAAAGCTCCTCGCTCGCTCTCTCAGCAACAATATCCCAAATCATCTCAACAACTCTGTCTTAAACTAAAGGTTACATCCCATTTATATTCACATACAATGACTGTAAAGCAAACCATCAAACATGAGTACTGACAGCGAATTGAAGTTCGTGCAAATTAAAATCAATTATATTCATATTTAGGCAGGGGTAATGATAGGCAGATGATTTTGAGCTGACTCTTACTCCACTGTACTGTTTTTTTCAACTCTTTATACATGTTTCTAATGCACCTGTGACGTTTTATCTGTAGTCTGTGGAAAGCGCTACAAGAACCGGCCTGGCCTGAGCTACCACTACACCCACACTCACCTGGCAGAAGAGGAGGGCGAGGAGGAGAAGGAAACAGAGATGGCCCCATCTCCTCCATACAACGCAGACAACCACAAACGTAAGCTGCTGGCTAGCATTTAATTACATAGAACGACGAAAACTTTCAGTAAGTGCTAGCTCATGACAGGAACTCCCCAATGCACACAGTCACACGCACTCATAAACATACAATTTACTGTATGATAACCCAGATGGCCACAAGTTTTCAGAATATTAATGGCAGCTCATTTATCTTTCTCCTTACATTGGTCTGTTCCGGCCAATAGCTCAAAAGGGCCCAGACGGCAGCATCATCCCCAACGACTACTGTGACTTCTGCCTGGGAGACCAGGACTCCAACAGGAAGACAGGCCAGGCCGAGGAGCTGGTGTCCTGCTCTGACTGTGGACGCTCCGGTGAGTCCCCAATCTCCACAACATGGAGGGTTTCCATCAAAGCTTTAGGTTCTTTGTTGACGCCAAGTAGTTTTCCTGCCAATCAAATTAGTGGAATTTAAAGAAATGTTGTGAGTGTTTTCAAAAGCGCAGCAAAAACAGTACTCTTATCAAGGGGAATAGTTCGACATTTGGGGAAATACACTTATTTGCTTTCCTGCCGAGAGTTAGATGAGAAAATTTATACAATTCTCATGTCCATACGGTAAATAGGAAGGGGAGTGTGTCTATGTTCCCTTGGTCCTATGTTCCCCTCTTTGTATGAGACTTTTTTCAAAAAAAGGGTCCTAAAATGTAAATGGACTGTTCTTATATAGCGCTTTTCTAGTCTCAACGACTACTCAAAGCGCTTTAACATTGTACAGGAACCATTCACCATTCACACACATTCATACACTGTGGCCGAGGTTACCGTACAAGGTGCCACCTGCTCATCAGATAATCAGTCACACACATTTACACTCCAATTCGCAGCATCGGGGGCAACTTGGGGTTCAGTGACTTGCCCAAGGACACTTCGACATGGAACTGCAGGGCCAAGGATCGAACCACCAACCTTCTGATTGGCAGGGAACCACTCTACCATTGAGCCACAGCCGTCCTATGTTCCCCGGTCTGTTACTTTTTCCACCATTACTGCCAAATTCCACGGCAAATAGGCCTATGTAGGCCTATGTAACCCTAACCCCTAACCCTAACTCTAGGACCCAGATTGATAGATTGCGGGGAAAAAGGGTCCTATGCTCCCGGGTATGTATTGCTAAAGGGGAACATAGGACCCTTTTTGGGAAAAACAGGGAATATAGGACCTTTTTTCTAAAGAAGGTGGAACATAGGACCCGGGGAACATAGGGATGACCCCATAGGAAGCTAGAACCAGAAGACTGTTAGCTTAGCATAAAGACTGGAAACGGGGAAACAGCTAACCTGTCCAGAGGTAACCAAGTCAATTCACTAAATAACACATACAGTATATCTGGTTTGTTTTGTCTGTACAAAACCTAAAGTGTAAAAGTTGTGTTTTTACAGGAGGTTATATACTGGACTAAGTAACTTCCTGGAGTTTTGTTGTTACCGTTTTTGTAGGTTGTTGTACAGATTCAACAAACAAGATAAAAACGTGTTAATAAATGAGCTTTAGAGCTGCTGGTGTTTCCTCTGGACAGAGCCAGGCTAGCTGTTTCCACCTGCTTCCAGTCTAAGTTAAGCTAACCAGCTGCTGGCTCTAGCTTCATACTTAACGTACACACATGAAGTGTGAAGAGTGGTATCAAACTTCTCATCTCACTCCCAGCAGGGAACAAATAAGTGTATTTCCCAAAATCATACTGTTACTTTAGGAAATAATTGAGATTTTCAGAAATGAGTTGTTTGCTCTCATACTTTATTTTGTGTGTACTACACATCTCATTTTTGTTTCCCTTTACTTTCTTTTTTATCCACAATCTTGTTTATGTCTGTTCCTCGTTTATTTTTGGTACATTGATTTAAATGGTGCTTCCCTAATGGCCACGAATGTGGTGCAGTTTAAAACTCTCCATCAGATATCTATTTATTTTTTATATTTATATATTAATATATTATTATTACATAATTTCTTTTGGAAGCCACATCAATAAACTATACTATTAATACGTTTACATTAATGTTCACACAGTTCATTTTAGTCCAATTATTCCAAGTCATCATTGTTCAAACCAACCTTTGTCTTTACCTGATGATGCGATCTGATTATACATTTATGTCGTGCAGTGAATTGAGCTTTCATGTTGCCACAGTGTCTTTTCAATGGGTTGTCAATGAGCCTTGTAGACCATCAGAAGTTTGAGCCAACTGCTGGAACTTTTTGCAACTTTTTCAATAATATTGATTCCTCAGCTCCGCTGCTTGCTTCCATCCTGCATGCTTCTCCATGTCAGCATCGCCCATCAGTAAGGACTTCTGCCTTTAGACGACATGCATTCACTCTTTTGTTGCTCTGTTTTCACCATTACCTTATGGCACATTTGGCTGCATTTTTGTCTCTTTTTTTCCCCCTCCACACTAAGCCAAAGCCGCCTCTGCAGGATATCTCAGCAAACATTTCTCGAATCAGCTCAACCGTCTTACACAGTAAGAGGGCATTCATTTCAACAAGTGAGATGCTTTCTTGCTACGGTAGACTTTGTTGTTGCGAGAGTGTGTGGCCTTGTCTGTGTTGCTCTGACGCTGATGTTTTCATGGTAGCTGGAAGAGGAGGAGTGAAGAAGAATGGGAGGAAGCCGAGTGCTCTAGAGGAATTGTTCGGCAACACGTCAGACAGCGAGGCCTCCACGTTTCGTGGCTTTGAAGATGCCGAGCTGGAAGACATTTTGTTTTCAGACGATGATGGTGCTGTGGATGACAGCTGATGACGGACTTCCTGACCACCTGGACATTTGAAGACATTTTTTTCTTGGAAATCTCTGATGGATACAATGGCATTTTTTTTTTTTACATGCTCAGGTGGATTTTACTGTTCAGCCCATTAAGTCATTTTTCATAAACCTACAATAATCTCCTTACACTTTAACTATGCTTGCGAAAGACAATCAAGATAGAGACTAAACTTCACGGCCACTTCCTAATTAGTTCTGGACTGAAAAGGTTAGTAGCAGACACAGTGGACCAGAGAAAAAGGAATAAATTACATGAGTGGTCGCTAATGTGGCAGGGGGAGGGATGAACGTGGACTGTTGAGTCACTCCATTGGCTAAAGAGGAGAGGTAAGAGCCAATAGGCACTCCATTGCTCCTCAATTGTCTTTACGGACAAGATCATTTCTTTGCCGCTAAGTAGAAATGCTTTTTCTACTGATGGCTGGTACAGTAAGTGGTATCCAAGCTGATAGGCCATCTTCATAAACTGCCACAGCTCATTTCTCCCTGACTGTTATTCCTCAGTTTAATTTGGGCGACAGGCAGCTTTAAATTTCACTCAGATCTTTATTCACCCATCACAGGCTGAATAATGTGCTCAATGTTTCTGGCTGCTTTCCAAGTCCAGATTTAAATCAGCTCATTCTCAATTATGGCTCATTCATGGCTCATTGATACCCCATTGATACCAGGGTGATGCAGATAACTGTGTGCATGAGAGGCTGACAGGGAACAAGCAGACAATTTTATACCAAATATTCTTTTTTGAGTTGTCCCAGCTGTAGATTTATGGGGGGATGAAAAAAGAATACTGCTTGGCTGTGTTTTCCTGTACACACATCACGGCTTGTGTTTTGTTTTCCAGACATATAATCACTTGTCTTTTGTGGCTAGATTGCTTTTGAAGCTACATTTCATCCAGCTGTACGCACTGTCAACACTATGGGGTGAAATTACAGACAAAGTTAACACTTACTGCTGGCTCTTATAAAGACATAGCAACCTTCTTTTGAAGGGAGAAATAGTGTTTTCTAAATTACTTTTCAATTACTACAGCAAACTTTTCAGAGATCAGATAACCATTCTTAATCTACAGGATTAGGTAAACAAATTTACAAAATCTGAGCACATTGGAAGGAAATACTGTGTATTTATTCACTTTCATTTGCCTGAAGCAGGCCCTCGGATAAAGCTGTAGATCATGTAAATCATTTTTTTTTTATGGATTATGTAAATATGTTCAGATGTGTGTCGGGCTTTGTCTGCTGTCAACTCCAATTAAGAGCTCCTGCCACGTGTCTCTCAGCTATTACATAAGAAAACACCACTGACTTTGCTTTGTAAACTTGTCTGGCAATGCACCCTGTCACCCTTTCCTTCCTTCCTTCTTCACTTTTCTCTCCTCTCCTCACCGTCCCTCCGCAGGTCACCCCACATGTCTGCAGTTCACTGATAACATGATGCAGGCAGTGAGGACGTACCAGTGGCAGTGCATAGAGTGCAAGTCTTGCAGCCTCTGTGGCACCTCAGAGAACGATGTATGTATACTGTAGGAGAGGGAAGTCTTGTACAGTATGTATGATCCTCTGCGGCTAGAGTTCCCTTTAGAATTTGCTTTCGATGCGCATCACTTTTGACTTGCTTTGCTTTTAATGTTGTGAGCTTTCCACCGTCAGCATTCACCTTGTCAAAGGCAATACATACAAGCCAAGCAGATACTATACATGAGAAGCCACCCTTGATGTGATTTGTTTTTTCCACTCCAGTGACTCGCTCGGAAATATGTTTTATAAGAGTGAACAATACATGTTTTGCTCCTTTGGATAACACGTAAATCATCATAAATTCATGGAATAGCCAAATACGTTTACTTGTGTTGCACACTTTCATACAAATGCAGTCCAAATTGATTTACAAGATTATATAAACAAAACAAAAACTTTAATTATGTAAACACTTCATGAAAAGGACTTCAGCTTAATAAATAATAAATACCCACGATAGCAAACATTGCATCAAAGGTATGTTATATAAGGTTGCAGGTTACTTACCTCTTTTTTTGACAAATGTAGCAGCAGTTTGGGCATAAAAAGCCTCTTTAAAGCTCCATTATCTGTCAAATTATGTTTTGAATCTTTTATAGCTGATAAATGCTGTCACATTTATAGCAGCATTTGGAACTCTGATTTACTTACTCCAGCATTTATGTCCTTTTCCTTTTCCAGGCAGGGTTCATGTTTATTTTTCTACCCCCTTATACGTACATATTTCATAGATATTATATAATTAAAATGTTGATTGTGTGCTGCTTATGCAGGACCAGCTGCTGTTCTGTGATGACTGTGACAGAGGATACCACATGTACTGCCTGAAGCCTCCAATGACCAAGCCTCCAGAAGGTACAACAGCCACTCTCATAGCTTTTGTCAGTGTGTTGATACTATATATGTCATGTACTGTATATTTGAGAGAGGCTATATAAGGAAAAGAGCAAGGAGGACAAAGATTTCAGCCTCTCTTTCTCTGTCTCACTCTCTTTTCGCAGGGAGCTGGAGCTGTCACGTGTGTCTGGACCTGTTAAAAGACAAGGCCTCAGCCTATGGAGAAGCATAACTTCCTTGGACATTCTTCTCAACACACGTACACACGCAATATATATATTTGTACCTATACATTAACTGTCTGACATGCCCACACATTAGCGAACACTTTCTCTCCGATAGAATCAAACACACACAGGTGCACTCTTTCACACACACACTCCAGTGCATTAGCAGGCTCAGGGCATTTTCCTGTGTGAGGCGAAAAGATCTTTGACCTCTCATGTAGCCGAGCAACGCTCCAAACGGCATCAACATGCAATCTCGACCACAAGTCAGCTAACAGCAGGTCTGCCGTTCAGTAATTTCTCTACCTCACCACTCAGCAGACGGCCAGAAGCCAAAGCAAGATTGATAACGGAAAATACTGTGTAGTATGTGTATGTGAAATACTCATTTTAAACAAACCGTAGATGTTTCCCCTCTGATTTTCATGCGAGTATGATTTGGAAGATGTTCGTCCCAGACTTTCTGCTGAAGCTGTTTCACTTGCTTCCCTGCTCAAGCTGTACAACTGGTTTGACTAATGTTTGTTTAAATGTCTCCTCCCAGCTCTACTCCTCTTCTGTGTTTAGACTTTACAGTGACAGTCGTTTTTTTTATATATCTGGACAGACTCAATGTTAGTTATGCCATCTTTCACAGGTTTTTGTCAAGCTTGGTAAAATTTATATATGCGCTAAGAGTCAACGGGGCGATAAAACCGCCTAAACTATCATTCCTGTTGGGAGTGTGGTGACATTTCTAATCCACATCTGTTTTTTGTATCCTTGCAGTTACTAGGATACCATGGTGCTCAATTCGACACTTTACACAAATTATAACATTTCTTTACATAGAATGTTATTATTTATTTATTGTTGTAATGGTCCAATGTTACTGTCAATGAGATCATTGTTACTGTAAATCAGTGGTTCCCAAACTTTCTCTGTTGTGGAATCGGGAAAAAAAAATACTGGCCCCTCTCCCGCCCCACCTGAACACATTTTTATCAACTTCTAACAATACTGGGGAAACTAGTAACAAAAGGAACTGAATATATTAAAATATCATTACTGTAATATATACACAAACTGCATTTTGTAGAATTTTCTCATTATTTTCTGGTGTTCAACGTAAAAATAAAAATTAAATATTGTCTAAACTGACACACAACAGACACATGGTTCTATTGTATTACAGTAACCGTCAACTCAAGAACAAGATTCTTAATATTTATTCTTACATTCTTACATATTTTTAAGAAAGGTACTTACTTCAAACTCTTGGGTACAGAATATTGTCCTTACACATGCCCCATGTAACGGTACAAGGCTTCAGCATGTGGACAAAAGCCATTACAGTAACAGTTGCTAAGAGGTGATTGGACAATTGCTTTTGAGGGGAGGAGTTTAGTGAACAGTCAATTTATAAGTAATTAAGTATAGGCCTATATCTGTGTTGGACATTTCAAAATAGGCTGCTGGTTTATTCACCTTTTGTGGTTTCCCCCTACATTTTACCCATGTGTAATGTGTACCTCCTGCAATACCTTTGTAACCCTCCAGAGGGCTCCACTCTACAGTTTGGGAACCACTGCTGTAAATTAACCAGGGCAATGTGTGTATTATCAAACCTTGATGGTGAATCATATACATGTTCTGAGGAAGCAGTAGGCTATTTACTGGTGAGTCCTGTCTGGAAGCTGGCACAGGTTATAAGACTTTATTACAGTTCTTTTATGCAGTTAACCAGAATATATTCTGGACATTCGGGTTGTATTACCACGGGAGTAAGGTTGAAAAGTTAAATTGGTTTCACGTCAAATCTTCAAAGCTCCATCAATGTCATTTATGTTTTTGTAGCACTAATCTAATGCTCTAAAACATGGTTGATCATGAATAGGAAGAACCACCAAGAATCTCAAAACTAAACAGAAAATTCCTGTTAAGTACACATTTGTGCAAGCCTTCACAGGATATCACAATCTGCATTTGTGTTGTTTTTTTTATTATGAGTTTGTATTTGATATTGCTTTTCCACAGACAATCATGAGCAAGCATAATAGATACAGTACATGATGTTGATAATATGCAGAAGGTTTTATCGTGCTTTTTACATGGTGGGTTTAATGACCCTTTGTGTCTTCCTTTTAAAAATGTCTTGGATGTCATTCTTATTTGATGCCATCCACCTACAGTGATTCAACATGTGTGTTGTATTTTGTTAAAGTAAATGTCATGTTTTGTGTTGAAATAAAGACTTTTCCATTAGTCTTGTTTCTTTGCGTGTCATCTACCAAATTACCAACATTACTGAAAATGTTACATGGTTTGTGCTTTGCCCTTTGACGATTCATGATAGGTTAGCACTGCAATCAAATTACCACTTGGAAGCGCTTTTAGACTGTCGTAGAGCTCCGGTTGGACCATGTCTGAATTATTTTTTCTTTTTTTTTGTATTTTATTAGTTTATTTGTCAGGGACCATGCACAGTTCAGTCCCTGTACCAGAGTTAGCTATACAGCTAATTTACATCTGTGTTCCCTGTGCAAGGGAGATAAAAGGACAATTAGAGTTATCTATATTATATAACTCTTGGATTATTAAGTGCAAAACACAATCTTCAAAAAAAAGTACAATGATGACAGTGAAATTAGCGTTTGTTGATACTTTATTGGGACACACATACTCACAAGAGAGTGATGAGAACAGAGACATACAGAGGTCTACCTGCTTTTAAATTGTAACCTGGAATTCCTGTTGAGCTACACCTTCTGAATATTGGCATCATTTACTTTCAAAGAAATATCAGTTATGTATTTTTGTTTTGCAAGCGTCTTCTCTTAGGGATCCCTCCCCTCAGTAATACCACAGTACTCCTGTATTATGTACTGTAAAAATGACAATTATGTAATTAGAGTCGCTATCTCTCTAAGTTTGTGTGTCTCTAAGTTTGTCTCAGCAGCTCAAAGTCATTCCAGTGATGATGGACAGGAAAGTTTGTGTGGCAAAGCTGGGATTCAGTAGGAGCTGCTCCAGCAACTTACTGCCTTTCTCTCTTGTGTTCACTGAACACATGGCACTTTTCCACAAACTCACCAGTGTCCCACCTGGTAGATGAAATGATCATGATCAGCTCACACTAATCCAATAAAATAAAAAGCTTTATTACAGTGTATGTGTGTGTGTGTGTGTGTGTGTGTGTGTGTGTGTGTGTGCGCGCGCCCTACCAAGTACATTGTTCATACTGTTCATCCAGGAGAAGACATACAGTGTGTGGTTCTCCTCTGAACTCAGATCGGCTATGTTAGGCGCACTGTCGTCCACCTAGACGTACAGATGTGGCAGACAGAACAACAATAAGATAAATACACAACTTGTAAAAATGTGGTTTAGAAATGAATGAATGTCTGCAGTTCTAGTTACGTACCCGCAAAATACGGTTTGGGAGAGGGGATATGAACATTGAAGATTTTTGCAAATTGGATTGGAAATGTGCAGCAGAAACGTACTCAGCTGAGTTCACCCAGCTTTTTGCAAAGGAAACCTCTGTAGAGGAGTAGTGGCTCTGCCTGAAGGAGAGGAGAGAACAAGAGAGGGATACAGCTTACTTGTTTTGTTGCCGAGAGTTAGATGAGAAAAATTATACCACTCTATTATCTCTCTCTATATGAAGTAGTCTTATCGCCACAGTGCTGTTTCAATGGTGGATTATGGTCTGACTAAACTGGTTTATCCTTCTGGGATAGGTGAAAAATATGCTCTGGGTTGTTTGTATTTCTTTAAACCAATCACAAATGTCTTGGGCGGTGCTATACCCCGGATGCAGCAACAGTGTGTTATCTTATTTTAGCATAAAGTTTAGAAACAGGAATAATCAATTGGGCTATTTCATCATTCCCTATAGACTACTGCCCACCATTTTATTTGAGTGTCCATGAGTGTGTATATGTATACACAATATATTTTTTACTCTTTTTTGTTTTTTGTACGGATTAGATAGATAGATAGATAGATAGATAGATAGATAGATAGATAGATAGATAGATAGATTACCTGGAGTTGCATGCAGCAGAGGCATAAGTTGAAGCCATTTGGGCCGCCCAGAAGAGACCAAGGAGAGAGTCTTTCTTCTCATTTTCAGGGAGAGGAGAGTCAGCTTCAGCCTTGAGGCCCTTTAAACACACACATACAACATTAGGGGGTACTCCAGCTATTTATAATTGCACCTCCATAAAGTCAGGGGATGAAGAAGAGAGACAGATTTTCATCAATCTATGAAACAGTGTCCACTAGAGTGCATTGCTATATTGTGTGTGTGTGTGTGTGTGTGTGTGTGTGTGTGTGTGTGTGTGTGTGTGTGTGTGTGTGTGTATGTGTTGGTGTATGTGGTTTACACGGACAACACGCCAGACATTTCACCTGGGCTCCACGGACCTAAGGGTAATACGGGGACTATGCCAAAGTCCTCATAAATCAAAGAGCGGAATTGCATTCTGTAGTGTCTAAACTACATAAATTCTCTTTTTCTTTGAAAGTCCTCATTTACCACTTGACCTGATTTTGAGTGTATCCCAGTGTATCAGAACAGCGACGCCACTGCTGGGTTTTATATTGCAGTTTCATACACATTTCTGATACACACGGTGCATTTTGGCGGGCTGTCTTGTGATTGGCTGGTTTACGCGCGTGGGCGGGGCCAAACGGAGGTCGACTGGAAGCTCCGCCCAGACATGCCCGGAGCATGGCCCAGAGACGTTTTTGTTTAAAACTTAAATGGACCACACCTGGGAAGCGGCATCTAGACGTCATGGACTTACTAGAGGATTAAATACATACAGGTAATGTTTATATTGTAAATAGATATTATAGATATTACTGTGAAATGTATAGCTATATTTACAAGCATGTGCAATGTTAGCTGAGCTAGCTTAATTGGCTATCAACATGTGCTGCTCATTAAGCCTCAGGCTAAAGCTGTGGAGGACAGCAGGTAGAGATGAGGACAGAAGCAACATTGCCAGCAGGTCAAATTTGGTAGTTTTGTTTTTAAAATGAAAGCTAGCTAGGTTAAGTTGAGCTGTGGCTACGGCATGGCTTAACAAGCAGGACGTAGCCACATGCCCTGCTCGTTAAGCCTCGTTTAGCATTTACGTGAAGTGGATGTCTGCAGAGAGGACAGGAGAGGAGGACTAGAAAGCAGCTAGTTGGCAGCTCGTTTTTTTTTTTGGAACTGGAACAAAAAGAACTAAGAGGATGTACTGATATCATCTTTGGTTTTCCTATTCTGTAAGTACTAAGTTGATTAACAAGTTTATGTAACTGTCTGTCTGTATCCACCTGTAGCTTTTGTAATTGCTGAGGTCTGGACCTGGAAGCCTTAACTTTTACCACAGACATTGTGTTTGTTTTAGAGAATCTTATATTTTCTTAGTAGCCCAACATTATTTTGTTTAAATATGAAGTTGCAGTGACACAGGAAGGCTGGAAGATTTATCATTAATAGGAGTACTTTCAGGCCATTTAATAAATGTAATGTGTTTATGATGTTTTGTTAGTGTACTAAACCTGTAAGATAAATTAATTGGTACCCATAGTAACCAACCACAATGATCAATATACAAAACATGAGGGAAAACAGACCTGACAGGTATCTGGTGCAGTGTGTTATTTCAAAGAACTGTTCATTTAGTTAGCTGAGGACAGAGGCAGTAGTATAAAGCACCATGGTTTCTATAGCAAACAGCACCTGTTTACTGAGCCTCCTGCAAATGTCTGGGTTTAGACTACTTTCCAAATATATGACTATGTTGAATCTAGTAAACTTGTAGAGGGATGGGACTGCCTTTTTCTCTTGTAGTTTTACATACTTTTGACCATTCTTTGACCAGTCAGGTGCATGTTAATTTGAATAATTCTAAAACCGATCTAATGCCAGAAGCATCACAGTGATAACATTTCATGCCCTGGTTCTTTTTAATGTCATAATAATCTGTAATTCATATTGACCAAAGAAACCAAATTTAAAGGACTTTGAACCCAAAAACACAATGTGAATCCCATTACTGTCACATGAAGAAAGAGAAAATGTAGAGCGTATGATATAAAGAGAAGAGAAATCAGACAGACTGTATCAATTTAAGATTTTATCTTTGAAAAGAACACAGCTGCTGTTAGTTAAAACATTTTTCTTGCTACCTGTCTGTTATTTTTGGATGGTAACACTGAGCAACATGGTCTATGAAGCCTACTAGAGATTCGCTCGATTTGTTTTTTTGATTAGAGAAATTACCTTGTGTGGTCAGTGACTTTCTACACCATCAGAAAACAAAATCAGTTGGAGGCAGGATGAAGTTTAGTCTGAATGTGGTCAAGCACAGCTGGAGATTAAAGCAACTGTCACCCTTCTCCTGTTATCTATTACAGACTCCCACCAGCCTGTTATTTTGTGAGAAAGATGTTACACTTTTTATGTATTCTTAAAATAATCAATAAAATATGTGTGGTGCAGTTATGAGCACATCATTTGGCTTCTGTCCAGATGTGGCTTGTACATTACTAATTTATCCAGAGTTTTGTTTTCTGATCATGCTTGTCCCAGTGAACATTGTAATCCTGACAATCACTTTTGGTAATTTAGGCTGTGGCACCTGTAAACAGTAAACATGCAGCGGCGAGGCGCATTAATCAAAGGATGATGCAAGATTTTATGTTACTGCTGAAAGTGACAAAGTGGGACTTGACATCAAGTACATCAATGCTGTAAAAGGTAAGTTGAATCTTCTGACTGTTTAATCATGATTCAACTTTAATACATATCACTTTTGCCACTTATTTGTTGTTTTGTCTTTGATGAATTAGGCCGTGGCATCTTCACCTCTGTTCCATTTGAAAAGGGAGACTTTCTATTGGAATACAGAGGTGATCTAATAAGCAAGCAAGAATGTGAGAGGAGACGGAGCATTTACCATGACCTCCTCAAAGTGTTTATGTTCGAGTTCCATTTTAATGGAAAACTGTGGTGGTAATGCGTATATATGTCACTGATTAATCTTATCAGAATTATATGACTCTTTTTCTCTTTTCTCACATTAGGTTCATTTACATTGCATTAGTAAAAAAACGGATTGTTTTGAAAATATTACTTGTGTTTTTGTAGTGTTGATGCAGCAACAGAGAATGGGTCACTTGGCAGACTTGTAAATGACGACCATATGAACCCTAATGCCAAGATGAAGTACCTCACTGTGCAAGGGAAGCCCCATCTCTGTTTGTTTGCAGTTCGAGACATAAGTCCAGGAGAGGAGATCACCTATAATTATGGTGACTCAGACTGGCCGTGGAGATGCAAGGTGGTCGAAATTTGACATTTTGAAATTGATAGTTCTCATATAAGAAATGCTTTAACCATAGAACATTTCACATACCAAAATACTGTACATTTTCCATCTAGCTCCAGGTAGAACATGATTTTTATAGCTTTTGTTAGCAGTTTGTTAGCACCATCAGTCCCCATACCACCTACCCAGCACACCATAGCAAAGATGATACTGACCATTACAGACTGGTAGAATAAAAACAATGAAGTCATCAAATGCTGTGTTCATCAGATTATAGTTTTCATAGTCCACGGTCTAAAATATGTTTTGTTTTTTTCCTTTTTACAGGCCCTTGATGATGAAATGGCTCCAAAGATTTGTGGTGCCACAAATCCCCCATCCTCAATTGATGAGCCTGAAGAGGTATGTCTTCTTCTTTTTTTATTCAGATGTCAAATATCCTCTCTAGTAGTACGTTCCCAGGACTTTCTCTTTATTGTCCTTTTGTCTCTGTTTCATCTTCTACAGCTGACCACTGAGAGCAAGTGCATCCATACAGCTGTCAGCCACCCAAATCAGACCAGTCCAGAGCTCGGCCCACTCACCAAGGTTGGAGAGGTAAATTAAATCTCATGTACAACTTAGTGAAGTTATTTGTGGCAAAATGTTAAATCTACCAACCTATTTCAATGTGTGTGTGTGTGTGTGTGTGCAGTCGCCTGAGTAGAACATGCTTTATGTGGACAATGAAATGGAAGGACATTGTCTAAACACGCTTGTTCAAGCTTCAGTCAGTATAATATCTTAGTGTATGTGTATCAAGCGGTGAACCCCACCCAAATATGACTTGGGAGGACCATAAAGTTTAGAGGGTCCTGTCACCAGAGGCATCGCTTTGGTTTTTAAGAACACTTGGACTGCCTGCATTTGATCTGTATGTTGGTTTAATGTGACTGATACGGTGTTTAGGTACATCTAGTGGATGGCCACCCACTCAACAGCACTGACGAAAATTCATGAGAAAAAGTAATTTAAAAGAATCATAGCAAATCTAAGAACTATAAAAGGACTAAAAAGTCACTCCATGTAAAAGCTTACAGCCCCTTATTCTAGAAGTGCGATCATTCTAGCAAGTGGGCTGGCAATTGATAAAAACAAAGAAATCAAATACTGTATTCAGCAGAGTATAGTTTTCATAGTCTACAGACTGTAGTCATGTGGCCTGTTCAGTGGCTAGAGAACTGTTTCAGAGACTACATGTTTTTCCACAAAACACTCAGCAATACAGCCATGATATCTTTTCACAGAATACTACACAGGGAACATATTGTCTTCAAGATATTTATGATAATATATATATATATATATATTTTTTTTTTCCTTTTACAGGCCCTTGATGACGAAATGGCTCCAAAGATTTGTGGTGCCACAAATCCCCATCCACAATTGATGAGCCTGAAGAGGTATGTCTTCTTTTTTTTTTTTTTATTCAGATGTCAAATATCCTCTCTAGTAGTACGTTCCCAGGACTTTCTCTTTATTGTCCTTTTGTCTCTTTGTTTCATCTTCTACAGCTGACCACTGAGAGCAAGTGCATCCATACAGCTGTCAGCCACCCAAATCAGACCAGTCCAGAGCTCGCCCACTCACCAAGGTTGGAGAGGTAAATTAAATCTCATGTACAACTTAGTGAAGTTATTTGTAGCAAAATGTTAAATCTACCAACCTATTTCATGTGTGTGTGTGTGTGTGTGTGTGTGTGTGCAGTCGCCTGAGTAGAACATGCTTTATGTGGACAATGTTGAGTAGAACATGCTTTATGTGGACAATGAAATGGAAGGACATTGTCTAAACATGCTTTTTCAAGCTTCAGTCAGTATAATATCTTAGTGTATGTGTATCAAATGGTGAACCCCACCCAAATATGACTTGGGAGGACCATAAAGTTTAGAGGGTCCTGTCACCAGAGGCATCACTTTGGTTTTTAAGAACACTTGGACTGCCTGCATTTGATCTGTATGTTGGTTTAACGTGAATGGTAAGTTGTTTGGTTACAGGTAATGGATAGGCACCCTATTAGTTATACTGGGCTACAACAAGTCAGCTCCTGGCACTGAGGCTAACCACAAATTCCCCATCTACAATTTAAAAATATGAAGAAGTTATATCTTCATATAGGATATGCTATAAATAAGCTGCGATAACTAAGATACGCTATAAATAACAATAAAATACAATGCAATAAAATAGTAATAACATGTATGAGTCTGATGGCTGATGGTACAAAAGAGCCCCCTAAGTGCTTTGAGGCATGCGGCTCACTGAGCCTGTGGCTACACATGCTCCTGAACTGCCTCAGTTCTACACACAGGAAGAGAGGGGTAGTCCTTTATAGTTTTCAGCGTCCCTCTCATCCGCTGTCTGTCACTGCCTCCACACTGTCCAAATCCATCCTTCCCACAGAGCTGGCATTCTCACCAGCTTGCCCAGTTTGATAGCACCACCAGTCCCGATACCACCTACCCAGCACACCATAGCAAAGATGATACTGACCATTACAGACTGGTAGAACAAAAACAATGAAGTCATCAAATGCTGTGTTCATCAGATTATAGTTTTCATAGTCCACGGTCTAAAATATCTTTTGTTTTTTTCCTTTTTACAGGCCCTTGATGACAAATGGCTCCAAAGATTTGTGGTGCCACAAATCCCCCATCCTCAATTGATGAGCCTGAAGAGGTAGGTCTTCTTCTTTTTTTTTATTCAGATGTCAAATATCCTCTCTAGTAGTGCGTTCCCAGGACTTTCTCTTTATTGTCCTTTTGTCTCTTTGTTTCATCTTCTACAGCTGACCACTGAGAGCAAGTGCATCCATACAGCTGTCAGCCACCCAAATCAGACCAGTCCAGAGCTCGGCCCACTCACCAAGGTTGAGAGGTAAATTAAATCTCATGTACAACTTAGTGAAGTTATTTGTGGCAAAATGTTAAATCTACCAACCTATTTCAATGTGTGTGTGTATGTGTGTGTGTGTGTGTGCAGTCGCCTGAGTAGAACATGCTTTATGTGGACAATGTTGAGTAGAACATGCTTTATGTGGACAATGAAATGGAAGGACATTGTCTAAACATGCTTGTTCAAGCTTCAGTCAGTATAATATCTTAGTGTATGTGTATCAAACGGTGAACCCCACCCAAATATGACTTGGGAGGACCATAAAGTTTAGAGGGTCCTGTCACTAGAGGCATCGCTTTGTTTTTAAGAACACTTGGACTGCCTGCATTTGATCTGTATGTTGGTTTAACGTGAATGATACGGTGTTTAGGTACATCTAGTGGATGGCCACCCACTCAACAGCACTGACGAAAATTCATGAGAAAAGTAATTTAAAAGAATCATAGCAAATCTAAGAACTATAAAAGGACTAAAAAGTCACTCCATGTAAAGCTTACAGCCCCTTATTCTAGAAGTGCGATCATTCTAGCAAGTGGGCTGGCAATTTATAAAAACGAAGAAATCAAATACTGTATTCAGCAGAGTATAGTTTTCATAGTCTACAGACTGTAGTCATGTGGCCTGTTCAGTGGCTAGAGAACTGTTTCAGAGACTACATGTTTTCCACAAAACACTCAGCAATACAGCCATGATATCTTTTCACAGAATACTACACAGGGAACATATTGTCTTCAAGATATTTATGATAATATATATATTTTTTTTTTTTTCCTTTTACAGGCCCTTGATGACGAAATGGCTCCAAAGATTTGTGGTGCCACAAATCCCCCATCCACAATTGATGAGCCTGAAGAGGTATGTCTTCTTTTTTTTTATTCAGATGTCAAATATCCTCTCTAGTAGTACGTTCCCAGGACTTTCTCTTTATTGTCCTTTTGTCTCTTTGTTTCATCTTTACAGCTGACCACTGAGAGCAAGTGCATCCATACAGCTGTCAGCCACCCAAATCAGACCAGTCCAGAGCTCGGCCCACTCACCAAGGTTGGAGAGGTAAATTAAATCTCATGTACAACTTAGTGAAGTTATTTGTGGAAAAATGTTAAATCTACCAACCTATTTCAATGTGTGTGTGTGTGTGTGTATGTGTGTGCAGTCGCCTGAGTAGAACATGCTTTATGTGGACAATGTTGAGTAGAACATGCTTTATGTGGACAATGAAATGGAAGGACATTGTCTAAACATGCTTTTTCAAGCTTCAGTCAGTATAATATCTTAGTGTATGTGTATCAAATGGTGAACCCCACCCAAATATGACTTGGGAGGACCATAAAGTTTAGAGGGTCCTGTCACCAGAGGCATCGCTTTGGTTTTTAAGAACACTTGGACTGCCTGCATTTGATCTGTATGTTGGTTTAACGTGAATGGTAAGTTGTTTGGTTACAGGTAATGGATAGGCACCCTATTAGTTATACTGGGCTACAACAAGTCAGCTCCTGGCACTGAGGCTAACCACAAATTCCCCATCTATAATTTAAAAATATGAAGAAGTTATATCTTCATATAGGATATGCTATAAATAAGCTGCGTATAACTAAGATACGCTATAAATAACAATAAAATGCAATAAAATAGTAATAACATGTACGAGTCTGATGGCTGATGGTACAAAAAGAGCCCCTAAGTGCTTTGAGGCATGCGGCTCACTGAGCCTGTGGCTACACATGCTCCTGAACTGCCTCAGTTCTACACACAGGAAGAGAGGGTAGTCCTTTATAGTTTTCAGCGTCCCTCTCATCCGCTGTCTGTCACTGCCTCCACACTGTCCAAATCCATCCTTCCCACAGAGCTGGCATTCTCACCAGCTTGCCCAGTTTGATAGCACCACCAGTCCCGATACCACCTACCCAGCACACCATAGCAAAGATGATACTGACCATTACAGACTGGTAGAACAAAAACAATGAAGTCCTCAAATGCTGTGTTCATCAGATTATAGTTTTTTCATAGTCCACGGTCTAAAATATCTTTTGTTTTTTCCTTTTACAGGCCCTTGGCCAAAATGGCTCCAAAGATTTGTGGTGCCACAAATCCCCCATCCTCAATTGATGAGCCTGAAGAGGTAGGTCTTCTTTTTTTTTATTCAGATGTCAAATATCCTCTAGTAGTAATGCGTTCCCAGGACTTTCTCTTTATTGTCCTTTTGTCTCTTTGTTTCATCTTCTACAGCTGACCACTGAGAGCAAGTGCATCCATACAGCTGTCAGCCACCCAAATCAGACCAGTCCAGAGCTCGGCCCACTCACCAAGGTTGGAGAGGTAAATTAAATCTCATGTACAACTTAGTGAAGTTATTTGTGGCAAAATGTTAAATCTACCAACCTATTTCAATGTGTGTGTGTGTGTGTGTGTGTGTGCAGTCGCCTGAGTAGAACATGCTTTATGTGGACAATGTTGAGTAGAACATGCTTTATGTGGACAATGAAATGGAAGGACATTGTCTAAACATGCTTGTTCAAGCTTCAGTCAGTATAATATCTTAGTGTATGTGTATCAAACGGTGAACCCCACCCAAATATGACTTGGGAGGACCATAAAGTTTAGAGGGTCCTGTCACTAGAGGCATCGCTTTGGTTTTAAGAACACTTGGACTGCCTGCATTTGATCTGTATGTTGGTTTA